>NW_026126848.1:0-74593 GCF_943737965.1 Phodopus roborovskii | reverse complement strand
AATCCAAGTCTAGGTTCTCAAGTGAGAGGGGTGGTCACAGTCTCCGGGCCATTCCCAGCCAATGCACCAAATGAGAGACCCACAGGAGGGCCTGGACCCTCACGCCCCGACTCAGGAAGGCACCCCCAATTCACTCACGAGAAGTGGTCTTGATGTAAAAGCATGAGGTCTTTTATGTTCAGTGCACTGTGATCCACAGCCATACTCCATGTGGCGTAGAGGACTGGGAACCCCAGGTACAGGGGGTTCAGACAGCTTTTATAGGGTTACAACAAAGCCTGCGCTTCAAACCAATCATCTCATAGCATCCAGGTGTTGACCAATCAGACTGAACTATCCAAGCCGACGCTTAGCCGAGGAAGGCTGTTTCGCTAGGGCTTCTTGGTAGGGTGAAAGCCTCTCTGCTTGTTCATTCACTCACAGGTGTTGTCATAAAACTGCCCTGTCGTAAACAGTCAAGAATGTGACCTTTTGCCTACTCCTGGGGTCAGTGGAGGTTAGGCTAAATTTTTCCATTCTTACACTTCAGCTCACTTGGGTCTGCAGGTCCAGCACTGTTCTTGGTCGTGCTACCGATTTTCTTCAGGGTTGGGGGACTCCATTCTGTAAAGCCATCCCTGGGCAGCAGGTTGGGCACCACTTGCCTGACCAGTGGGACCTAGTTATTCATGGATCGAGGTGGGCCTGAACCTGAAAATAATGAGAGAGAAAGAAGGAACAAGACCAAGCAATGCTTGTCAAGGTCTAACTTTATTAGTCACAAAGAAAAGGGTTTATAAACAAAGTGGAAGGGTGGGGAGGGAGTAGCTGTGCGACTCTGAGGCCATAAAAATCAGACCATAAACATCTGCTTATCTCAGTTCCCTGGCATCTGACTTAGTTCCTGGGGTCTGATTCATCTCAGTTCAGGGTGAGTGGAGCAGACTGCTTGTTAAACAGTTCTCTGTTTGGGCAAGATAAGGCTTAATTCAAGTTTTAAGTTGTAAGTAATTCTGCAAGAATGTGACTCCCGGGCAGCTCCCAACAAATTACAAAACTCATGGTGCACCGTGGAGACTTCCAGGTGTCAGCACAAAGCCTGAAAATTAACATAGCTAAAGCTGTAGGAATTTGCCACAAGATGACCTTGCCTAATTATAGCCTGCCCACAACAAAGCTGTTGTGGGATTTGCAAAAACTCTAACTTGTGATCTTAGGGCCCCTAAATAAGTAAAAGAGTATAAGAGTTGTTATCAATGCTTGTTAAAAGTCATTGGCAGCCAGCTACTCCTAAACTCAGTGAGCCAAATCCCTGATATGCTGACCACAGACAGGCCAAAATAGATGTTTTTATAATCTCATGCTTCAAAGGGAATTGCTAACATTTTTATAGTATTTCTGTAAATACTAAAGTGTGGACAAAGATCTGTTCCTTGAACTTTCTGCATAAAAACCCTATGCTCTTAAGTAAAAACTACAGCAGTTGCAAATTACATCCAGTGTGTTAGTGTCTGTCTGGCATGCGAAAGCCACTCCTGACCTGGTCATCGGACATTTGGTCTCACACAGGCCTGTTGCCCACGGAGCAGTCTGCAGCAACTGACCCAAGAGAAGAAACAGGATCGGTTGCCTAGCCCTGTGGAAAGATGAAGATTAGGGAAGACAGATTCGGACCTGGCGAGGCAGGGGTAACTTGAAAGTGAGGAGACCAGTTGACATTTTAGTGGACACTGGAGCAGAACATTCTATACTGATACAGCCATTGATAAAATTAAAAAACAAAAAATCCGGGGTGATGGGTGACACAGGGCAACGGCAGTATTCAGGGACTACCAGAAGAAGAGTGGACCTTGGCATGGGCAGATAACCAATCTGGTTATCACAAAATGACAAGCATGTGTATAATCGCTTGAAAAGATTTCAGGTTTCTCAGTCTCTCCTCTGAAACGGGCATTCTTCCTACCAGGAAGCTTTGAGTTTTTGGTAAAACAGGAAGAAAATCAAAACCCTAGTATCCTCTCGTTCTTGTACATCTTTGGAAATGGCACCAGTGGCTCTCTACAATGATGCCCAACTTGCTCCTTCTAAGTTTTCTGGTATCTTCTTACAGGGCTTTCCTTGACCTCACACAGCTCTGCCTGCTTTTGCCTCCTAAGCCTGGGCTTCAATAAACCTGTGTCCTAGCAAAATGCCCAGAAGCAAATTACGTTTTCACTGAGAAACATAAGCTGTATGGATGAGATTCCCATCCTTGGCTTCTCTTTGCTATTCTGTTGGCTGTTCTCTTTGTTTGGCCATTTCCCATGGAAAGTGTTCCACAGATACCGTAAGTTCACACAGATGTGTCTGCTGAGGGACTGTTGTGAATTCTCACAAGGTGTTGTATATCTCAGACTCTTAGAGAAAAAAGGATATCGATTCCCACATTTCATCCTTAGGAAAGCAAGAGCTGGTTTTTCTTTACTAAATCAAAACCCCAGAAAGACTCCATGTCACCCAGGCACAGTGCAGAGGTAATAGTGCAGCAGGATGGTAGGCAATCTTGCATATTGCCTGGATGGAAGGGTTCCTTCTCAGCAATAGCCCATGGAGATGTCCTGTGGCTTTGTCCAGTTGTCCAAGCAGCAATGTTGTATTATGTCTACCTATAAATTGGGGTGGCCCCATGTCTAATTCACCATGAATATTCTGTTTCGCTCCTATGTTGTATACATGGATTTAATTTGCTATTCCTTTTGTTACAATATTGTCACCGTACTGATGAAAATGTGTCATTCTTTCTCATAGAGCATATATGTAAATTACTCTGATCAAATGTGACACTTGTTAGAGTTTGAAAATATTCAAATTAAAGGGATCAGTGACCATTGTTCCTTAGGGATACAACCAATGGCTTCCATGTCGAAAGATCAGCACATGGAATTGAGCATCAGGCACAATGTGTCTTTTGGAGAGGTCAGAGTTTAAGAGCCAACACAGAAGGGCCCCACTAGGAATGTACTCTAAATGCCTTCCTTCCTCCACCAGATCAGAAAAACTACAGCATGAACTGGAGCAGGGCATGATGAGCGCACCTCGTGCGGGCAGAGATGCTGCAGCAGGACGGCTAAACTTCTGTGACAGGCAGGTGACCTACCTTCTTGTAACATTTTCCAGAAACCATGACATTCTTTGGCTGGCTTTTCTTTCTAGACTCTGGTCTCCTGCATGTCAATGGGCTCAGATTCTGTCTCTCCATTGAATGAAAAAGGCTACTTTGGATCTCATTGCCTTTCTTTCTCTCACAGCCACTCTATCACTGAATTCAGAGGCTAAAGAAGACACAGAAAACCACAAGCCACTTGGCATTCTCCACTCAGGAATAAAACATCAAACCTTAATGATTGCTTGCACTTAGAGGCCCCTAAGATGCCTGGCTATCCTTATCAAGAATAGCTTTGAAAAATATGTGGCTACCTTCCCATTTTGGGTCCATAGCTGCCCATGGTGTGTAGTCTGTGGAAATAAACCAGACTGTAATGAATAGCGCTTAGCTTAACTTGCATGTTTAGTTCATTGATTTCAAGTTTGCTTACTTTTAACATTTTGATGTTCTCTGTTTTGCTTAGAAGTTTTGTCATTTATTGTTCTTGGTTTATAATTAATATGTTGCTAAGGCTAAATGTTTTTGTATCAAATACCTTGTTTAAGCCCCTGTTGAGTCAAATGACTTTGTTTTTGTAAATAAAAGCCAAATCAAACTCTTCCTCTTTAAACTAGACATTTATTCAAGTGTGTGTCACACTCCTATAACTACAAAACTCCACAAATAAAAATGAATCTGTGCATCTTCCTGGTGACTTTAGACAGGTTATTATTTCCCCAGACAGACAGAGCTAAAAGCCAGTTGGCATGGCATGGTGTACTCCCTAGTCAAACACTACTTGATGCAAAAGATACCTATTCCCAACGTGACATCACATATTTGCTCTCGAAGAAATGAGTCTCCATACATATATTTATGACATGAGCATGTGCAAGATATTTTTGAGAAATACACTTGTGCTTTAATTCATCTGGGAAAAATGAACCTCCATTGTGGGAATATAAAAATAATGAAACCCAATTATATCTGCTTCTGATTTCCTTCAAGGTAGCAACAGTGACAATTGCAAGGTAGAGAATGAAACCTCCTAAGGCATATTGGGACACACATTGTTGAAATTTACAGTTGACTGGACTACTTATTTCACACAAATCCTTTCTTCAGATTTGTTTACTTATATTTATATGTACTGGTAATTAGCCTGCCCTCTGTGTACCAAAGTATACAGTTTCCAGAAATAACACTACTGGGGCAGTGGATAAGGGAAAAGAAATGCCCATAACAAAGGCAAGGGAGTTTGTCTTGGTACGGCACACATTCAAGCAGAGTGCCTCTTGTTTCAGCATCATTCAGTAAATCCATTAGGATCAGATTAAAGCAGTTATATACCCTGATGGCTGTTGATGCATTAGCCTTTCTCAGTGTTCCATAGGAAGTAACTGCAATGCTACCTTCTTCTGATGAGTGGGTATGTCGGTGCAAATCTAGGAAGTGGGTCGGATGGCTAAAGATACTCAACTCTTTTACTATAACAACTCTCTCAGAAGGTTTTGAAGAAGGGTTAGTTTCAGAGGAATGCTTTCTCCTTGTGAAGTAACCCTGGAATACATGTTTCTTCTGTGAGGGTATGAGTTGAGTCTGAGAGTTAATGTGTGAAGTATTAATGTGTGGGTTCCAGTTTGGTTCCATCAAACAATAGCTGTGGAAAGCTCTACTTTCGGGGAGGAGTGTGCACATTTCAATAGCTGTCTGTGCCACGGTCACCTTCTCTTTCTGAAAAGTAAGCCATACCCGTAGCCACACTGATGTCTAACTGAGACTTCATCATACTGCACTTCCTAATTACAACGGTGTGACATGCCATTCCTGTTACAACTTTCCATTTGCTGTACAAGCCTGGGTCTACACCTGTACCTCCCTTCAATTTGGACCCTCACCATACTCCTTTTGTGCCTTGAAATAGTGCAAAATAGATAATCATGGCTTCTTCTCCTCTCACCTTGTACAATGTATGGCATTTTAGTAAAATTATTAATATTCCATAAGATGCATTGTTCTTTACTGCATTTGCTGGTATATTTGTGACCATTCCCAATTTTTGCTTATATGTGGAGTGCTAGAATGGTGTACCTGCATAAGGAGCTCTTTGACAAAGTCAAGTTTCAGATAGGATGCAATGGCATTTGTTGGGTAGCCAGAGACTCCAGCAGACTGGGGAGAGAGAGAGGCATCGTGTATGGACGTAGCGAATTCTGAGCATAGAACTCTCTACATAGCAGAGATCAGAGAAGAATGATATTGGCAGATGAAAACAACCAAATGATCTAACGTGTACTGATTGGGCTCCAGAATGACAGGGGAGGAGAGTAATGAAAGAGATGTCTTGATGGGGACCGTATTAAGGGTTAGGAAACCTGATGGGGAAGGAAGCCCCCAAGAAACCACAGGAAGAGGATAGGCAAGCCTCCTCTGCAAAAGGTGCAGTGTGTCTCTCTATTGACCATCTGTGGTAATCAGATGAGTGCCTACCCTCATTGTCATCAGAGACCCTTCAACCAGTAGCTTATTGAAGCAGATGAAGAGAGATGCACAGGCAAGCAGTGGGAAGTGTGCCAGATGTCTTCTAGAACAGGAGCAGGAGGGATTGATTATGCAGTCAGTCGAGTGGGGTGGTCATGCTCTTGAAAGGATGAATCCACAAAGACAGCTGAACTAAACTCCGGAGACCTACCGACGACTCCGGACCGACATCTAGTGAGTGAGCTTGCATAGGACCAGCCTAGGCCCCCTGTCTTGCCAGCTTATTCAGTTTGTGGGGCTACGTCCTTGTAGTGGGATAGACCAGGAACAACATAGAGGGACTGGCCCTCTCTGGCAATTCAGTTGGCTGTGTGCCACCTACTCCATAGAACAAAACAGTCCAATCCCCATGTGGAATATACTCACTGACTTCCAATAAATCAGGAAAATCTGGTTTTCCTGGAAGAGAAGTGCCTAAGGGCGTGCTTTGTGTCCCAGGAAAGAATCATGCACAGGAATAACTTACTTCTGCTGAGTCATGAGGAAAGCTGGTTAGCAGGGAGTCCATTTTCATCCCACACTTGACATCAGCAGCCCCTCTCCTCAACATTCCATGGTATCCTGGACACAATAGAATGCTGTGATGTCACCTGTGTTGTGGCAACTCCAACTGCCTTTGGCTTAAAGCGTACTTCAGTGCCTTTAAGGTTCAGAGATGAACATGTTGGCAAGACTGCGGAATCTCCTTAGGAGAAACGGACATGGTAGAGACCAGAGAGAGTGAAGAAAGCTGACATTCAGCCTCACTTTCAAGGCTCAAAAAATAAATGCTTCAGAAGAAAAAACAGTAAGTTCTGGGCAGGAGATGAGGAGAAGCTCTGTGGGGAAGGTGGCCTTTGGCTGGCATTGGTGTAATGAGAGCACGGTGGGGTCTCTGGGAACAAATTGGACTCCACTTCCTGACACGTCTCTGGGGAGTCGAGGATTCCAGGCGGCTAGTAATCTGTCTCTCCCAAATGTCCAGGAACTGGCAGGGCAAAAGCTCCAAATCCGGCTGGGTGTGCTTGTTTTCAGTCACCCACAGGTCAGTGTGGCTTGAGGAGGAGTAGCATCCAAATGAGACCAGAATGAGGGAGGGACTAGTGGCGTGTGCTCCAGCATAAGGCAGGGCATCCCTGTACTTGAACGGGGGTGGATAACCCGAAGTACCCTGAACCCTTCTCTATGTGCCCTGAGTTGCCAGTGATGTCCCATTGGGAGTCTGGTGCCCATGGTCTGCACCCGTATGGCTGCCCCACCTGTAGACGTGTGTTTTTGAGTAACAGCTCAAGATGTTTGGGCTTCTCTAGAACAAACACCTGAGTGCCTGTGGACTACGGGTGGTTTCCTCCAAGCTTCTCAACCCAGAGACTTGTGAATCATACGGGTCATCTGAAAGGGAGACTATGCAGCTGTGAGTCAAGCTCCAGGAATAGTCTATCTTTCTTTTGGGGCTTGGCTTCTAGTATGTGCTTTGGGGCAGGGAGGGCAACTGGCTGAGTCGAGCTGCAACTGCAGCCAGAGATCAGAGAACTTGGTATCCCCTGCAGAGGCCACTCAGGTCTGGGTCAAATTCCATTGGTTTGTCAAGACTGAGTCACAGGCACGGGAGCTTTCTTCAAACTTTGAGGGCTCAGAGGATCTGCAAATCCTCCATGGTTTGGGGAATACGGCTTGAGGACGTTCTTTCTTTCTTGCCTTGAAGCATGCGCTGAGGGGACAGAGGGAGAGAGCAGCTGGCTGAGACATGCAACTACATTCCCAGATGGGAGATCTAAGATTCCCTGCAGGGCAGCAGATGCCTGAGGTCAGCAACATTGGTGTGTCATCGAGTGACAGGCACACGACCTTTCACAAACATATTTTAGGGCTCAGGGTGATCGATGTCTCCTCTATGGCTTGTCATAATGCAAGTTGATTTGCGTTCTTCTAACCACAGGGGTTGCTGGAGAGCTTACACCACCCACAGCCCTCCTCACCAAAAAGGAGCTGAAACGGCAGGTGGACAGTCTGAGCAGCCAGCTAGATCAAGTGTCATGGAAACAAAGGAGCTGCGAGTGCCTCACCTCCATCACGGAAGGATCTCCTGACACTAAGTGTTCATTGTTTCCAATGCCTTGGTGACCATCTCGGTTCCACAATTTCACCCTTAGTTTGATTTCACCTAGGACCCGAGTTTCTGACAATCCACACTTGCACAGAAGTACCTTTGCTAGACACCATCGATCCACATGCTTCCAAGAAGGAGAACCTGAAATCCGGCAGGAGTGGGATTGGGAGGCACTATTTTCTGTTTCCTCCGAAGGAAAAGCCAGCCACTCTGGCCCCAGTCAAATAACTCCAGAGATTGGGACAGAGCTGTGAGTTGCCAGCTGCATATGGAGAGATGATGCCAAAGTGGCAGCTTCATGAGATATCAGCTGCTGTGAGTCTGTGGTGGTTCTCTATTTGTCTGGCAAGACATTGCGTGCTAGCTTCTTCAAGAGGCAAGCAAGATGCCTGCTGACACACTTCAATGTACAGATAAAGGGAGCTGATCAGCCACTGCACATTTGCCTCTCTCTCTCTCCGCTCTCTCCTCTCTCTCTCTCTATCTATCTATCTCTCTCGTGTCTTGGTCTCTCTGTCTCTCCGTCTCACACACACATGCAGAAACACACAGACATGTTGTGCGCACATATCACATGTGTTTGTGCATTTGTGCTAGGTTCCCCTCTAAACCCAGCAAGCAGGGTTTCTGTGTTGGGCATGAGGAAGTTTCCGTCTCACCGTTCCCAAAGTGATACCTGTGATGAGGCGTTGGGATCGCCAGTGGATCCCCCATTCTTCCGATGTGCTCACCTTAGTTCCATGAAGATATCCCCTTGAGGTTTTTATATATCTTCCGTGGGTTCCATTCTCCAAAATGTTGAGTTCCGTGCACAAAAGTGCTCATGGTGTCATTTTTGCCTCCATTCAGAAAAACGGGCAGTGGGACTGAGGGATTTCTGAGGTCGAAGACAGGAGACACATCATCCCAGTTTTGGTGGGCACAACCCACATAAAGCAGACGACAGGAAATTTCTCAGAAGCTGTTTCATCAATCCTAGGCGAAAGCTCATGCCCCCCTCACCCCTCTTCACGGGAACATCACTGCCTCTGCTGGCATGGGTCAGGGCAGCAGTTACGATGGGCGAAAGATGTCCCAAGTCCATAGTGGGCAGGGTGTGGCAATCCACGTGAATTTGTGTGATTCCTGAAAACTTTGTTCATAGTGGTTTTTTGCTTCTAGCTCCATGCCCTACCAACGGCCTACTCCTTTGTGAGAGAAGATCAAGATGGAACACCGACAGGCCAGGGCAGACCTACAGAGGTTGGAGAGAGAGGTCGGAAGCTTTCAGAAGGAATTCCAAGAGCTGGATGAGGGGTCACTCTTCCGTTGGTAAGTGCCTATCTTCCAGGGGAACACAGCATTGTGAAATGATAGAGCTCTACCCAATGTTTTCTCTGCACTGCAATGTCCACGCTTCTGGGTCTCTAGCCTTAGGACTCTTCGCAAGCATCCTTTGCAAGCATCTTTTGATCTTGTGCCACTGACACTCAGTTTTGCTAATTGTGAAGGGACACTCTTAGCTCCCTCCCAGGAACAGACTCAGACCCTTAATAGGATGGAGCTCAATGGTTATTAACCTTCCCAATGCTCTGACCATTCCAAGACAATTTGTCGTGTTTAGGTGAGCTCCAACCACAAGCCTCAATTTTCTTGCAACTTCTTAATTGTAATTTTGTTACTGTGCCGAATCAAGGTAAGTCTTTGGTGTGCAGCATATGTGAGTTGTCACCCTTTCGAAGTGTCATGCCAACACCAAAGGAGTCATGACCCATAGTTTGAGGATCACTTCTCTGGCTAGAGGACCAATATGCAGCATGACAGTGGTGTCGGGCAGGGTCTCAGGAAGTGGCAAGTTGCCCCCATGGGTCCTCTACAACCCTTGGGTCTCCTATCCTCCCGCGAGCGGATCTGTCCCTTACCTCCTGATGCTGTCCCATTACCATGGTCAGTCGGCAGCACCTGAAGGACACAATGTGGTTGGTAGACATGCTTGGATGTCTTGTCTTGTGGGTATATTCAGAAAGGGGTGTGATTCCCTTTGGGACTGTCCGTTCTCTCTACTCTTGGCATCCGGATTGCAGCTGTCGTGGCTGCATTGGCCTCTTGTCTCTGTCTTCTTTACGACCAGTGGGACAGAGTGGGTTATGGAGGCAGGGGTGGCAGGAGGAGGGCTGGAAGGGCTCACTATACTGAGACTGTTCACAGCGATCTGCAGCAACAACTGCACAAGGGAGAAGACACAGCTGCACAAAGTGGTGGACAAGCTGAGGCAAGAGACTAAGAAGGTGCTAGGGGAATGGATCCTGCTGCAGCACTATCTGGGGGAACTGAAAGTCATCTTTGAGGAGGAAGAAGAAGGCATCAGAGACTTCTGGACCCAGGTGCAGCAGGTAGGGACGAGCAGATGTCTGCGGATTAGGCCCTGCACCATTTCCTCCTGTTACCTTAGCCCGTCTACCCATCCGACCTAATGTGCTTTCCCTTATCCCTTTCCTGGCCCTCGCACACACATTCATCAACTCATTCTCATGACGACATGCAACTGTTCATCAGTGTTTCTGGAGGAGAGTCTCTTGTAAGAATTAACTGGCAAACAAACCCTGTTGCTTTTCTTGAAGCTTCAGGTCAAGCAGGAGAGGGCTCCAACAACGCAAAATGCACTTCCAAGTCATTGAGATGGCCGGGATGCTGTGTACTGACTTGAGGGGAGACACTTCCCTATCCCGTGGCTCATTGCCTTTGCAGAGTGCAAGTGACGTCACTTGCGAGCAGGGAAATCAGCTGGGGGTTAGGAGATCATACTACAAATGTCAAAGAGTCATTCTCATTGGCCCTGTGTTGGATTCCATGTGGCCTCTCTTCTTAAAATTCTCTGCATCCCAATGTTGTATATTCACTCCGCTCAACTCTTGCTTCACACTGTCAGGAACCTCAGTGCGAGGTGGCCACCAGCGTTTCCTATGTGTTTTCTTGGCAGGGTCTCCCTACATGCAGCTTACAGTATGGTGCCGATGGGTTGTCCAGGCATGGGGAAGGGGCTTGTGTCAGGCTGCTTGGTTTTATTGGGAGCTCTGAGGCTTTCAGAAAATAAAATCCACACTGTGCAGCATAGTCTGGACAATCAGAACATATTCTCCTATGCAATTTTAGTCCTGGGATATGGGTGCAGAGGCATTGGATTCTTCTGAAATATCTGCTGTGCTTAATCCAAACTAAGTGATCATCTAGCATGTTACCTCCTCATCTTCTTTTGTGCTCAGATTCCATCTGTGCGTTTCTATCTCTGGATCTCTCCCGGTCTCTGTTCTTTGGTGCTTTGTTTTGTGTTTGGAGCTATGGGCGTTGTATATCATACACCAAGCATGTGCGTGATCGCTTGAAGAGATTTCAGGTTTGTCAGTCTGTGCTGTGAAATGGGCATCCTTCCTACCAAGAAGCTTTGATTTTGGTAAAACTGAAAGACCACCAAGCTCCTGGTATCCTCCCTGCGTGCTTGTACAGTGAGCGAAGGTACTCATGCCTGTGCTCAAACGCTCCTAAGAACTCATTCTTCTAATGAATAGGAGCAGCAGAGACTGGAGGGGAACCTGCAGTCCCAGCAGAAGGAGAGGGAGCTGGTCAACCAGAAGAAGAAGTTTGCAGAAAAGCTGCAGCGTTACTTGACAGTCTCCCTGATGAGGTATGTACCAGAGTGGGAGTTGGGATTTGGATCCAGGTGGATCTCCTTCTTCTACCTCGGGTCGCTGCCTTTTTGTGGTATCTGCATATTCACACCTCTCCCCGACAATATCAGAAGAAGAACAAGTCAGAGTCGTGCTGATGCAGACAAGAAGAAGTTCCCCTACAGGTAACAACATGCTCGACATTCAGGGAGTTGTAGAATGATGCCCACCTTGCTCCCTTCTGAGTTTTCTGGTATCTTCTCACAGGGCTTTTCCTTGAACTCACACAGCTCTGCCTGCTTTTGCCTCCTAAGCCTGCGCTTCAATAAAGCTGTGTCTTAAAATGCCAGAAGCAAATACGTTTTCACTGAGAATCATAAGCTGTATGGATGAGATTCCCATCCTTGGCTTCTCTTTGCTATTCTGTTGGCTGTTCTCTCTGTTTGGCCATTTCCCATGGGAAGTTTTAGACAGATACCTTATGTTCTGTCATCGCCAGGGGAACCCACACAGACTTGTCTTCTGAGGGATTGTTGTGAACTCTCACAAGGCGTTGTATCGCAGTCTCTTTAGAGAAACAGGGTGTCGATTCCCAGCTTTCATCCTTAGAAAAACAAGGCCGGTTTTCTTTACTAAATCAAAACCCCCCAGAAGACTCCATGTTCCCAGGCACACATCTGAGGCGATCCTGCTCCACCATGGTAGGCTCCATCCTGCATATTGCCCGGATGGAAGGTTCCTTCTCAGCCGGAGGCATCAAGATGTCCCGTGGCTTTGTCCGGTTTGTCCAAGCAGCAATGTTGTATTGTGTCTACGTATAAACTGGGGTGGCCCATGGCTATTCACCACGAATATTCTGTTTTTGCCCCCATGCTGTTATGCATGGATTCAGTTTGCTATTCCTTTTGTTACAATATCGTCACAGGACTGATGGAGAATGCTTCATTCTTTCTCATAGAGCATATACGTACATTACTCCAATCAAAGTTGACACTTGTTAAAGGTTGAAAACATTCAAATTTAAGGGATCAGTGACCGTTGTTCCTTAGGGATTAAACAATGGCTTCCATCGAAAGATCAACGTTGAGCATCAGGCACCATGTGTCTTTTGGTGAGGTCAGAGTTTGAGAGCCGACACACAAGGACCCCACTAGGAATGTCCTCTAACTGCCTTCCTTCCTCCACCAGATCAGAAAAACTACAGCATGAACTGGAGCGCCCAGGGCATGACGAGAGCCTCGGGCAGACAGAGATGCTGCAGCAGGCCCACTAAACATCTGAGACAGGCAGGTGACCTACCATTGTATGACATTTCCAGAAACCGTGACATTCTTCGGGTGGATTTTCTCTCTTGACTCTGGCCTCCTGGGTGTCGATGGGCCCTGATTCTGTCTTGTCATTGAACGAAAAAAGGCTACTTTGGGATCTCATTGCCTTTCTTTCTTTCTCTCACAGCACCCTTTCAGTAAATTCAGAAGGCCGAAGGAAGACACCGAAAACCACAAGCCATAGCATTCTCCACTAAAGAACCAAAGCATCCCTCCTTGGTGATTGCTTCATCTTCAAAGCCCTAAGACGCCTGGCTATACTTGTCATGAAAAAGCTTTTAACAATCTGTGGCTGCCTTCCTATTGTGTGTCCATAGCTGGCCGTGGTGTGAAGTCCGTGGAACTAAATCTGACTGGAAAAAAAAATAGCACTTAGCTTAACTTGCTTGTTTAGTTCATTGATTTCAAGTTTGCTTGCTTTGACATTTTGATGTTCTCTGTTTTGCAAAAAAGTTTTTGATTGTTTTTGTTCTTGGTTTATGCTTGATATGTTGCTAAGGCTAAATGATTTCTGTATCAAATGCCCTGTTTAAGCCCATGTTGAGTCAAATGACTTTGTTTATGTAAATAAAATAAATATTCAAACTCTTCCTGCTTAAACTAGACTTTTGATCCGGTGCGGTGTCACACTCCTGTAATTGCAAAATTAAACAGATAGAAATGGATCACTGCATCTTCCTGGTGACTTTAGATACATTATTATTTCCCCCAACAGACAGAGCTAGAAAGCGCGGTTGGTGTCTTCGGTGGGCATGGCATGGTCTACTCCCTGGATAGACACTGCTTGATGGAAAAAGATCCATATTCCACACGTGACATCACATATCTGCTACTCCAAAAAAAAAAAATACTCTCCATACACATATATTCATGACATGATCATTTGCAATGGATTCTTGAGAAATACACCTGTGTCTTTCTAATTCATCTCAGGGAAAACAGAACAACCATTATGCGTGTGTATAAAAAAAAATAAATAAATGGGGAAACCCACATATATCTCCTCCTGAATTCCTTCAAAGATAGCAACAGTGATAACTGCAAGGTAGAGAACAAAACCCACTATACCATATTGGGACCACCCGGTATTTTAAGGATCCGTTGACTGGACTTCTTATTTCACACAAATCCTTTTTCAGATTCGTTTACTTATATTTATATGTACTGGTAGTTAGCCTGCCCTCTTGTACCAAAGTATACAGTTTCCAAAACAACACTGCAGGGCAATGGATAAAGGAAAAGAAACGCCCATGACAAAGGCAAGGGAGTTTGTCTTGGGATGGCACACATTCAAGCAGAGTGCCTCTGGGTTCAGGGTCATTCCTCAAATTCCCCTTAGGATCAGGTTAAAGCAGTTATGTCACCTCTCACCTAGATGACAGTGCAGGTTAGGCCCAGCACAGAAATGGAGAATTGAGAAGATACTCCTGTCGAAGTAGCTTTTGGAAATGATGGCTGTTGATGCACTAGCTACTCAGTGTTCATAGGAAGTAACTGCAATGCTACCTTCTTCTGATGAGTGGGCATGTCAGTGCAAAACTAGGAAGTGAGTCGGATGGCTGATGATACTCTACTCTTTTACTATAACAACTCTCAGAAGGTTTGGAAGAAGGCTTCGTTCCAGAGGAGTGCTTTCTTCTTGTGAAGTACCCCTGGAATCCATGTGACTTCTGAGGGGTATGAGTTGAGTCTGAGAGTTAATGTGTGAGGGACGTATTAATGTGTGGGTTCCAGTTTGGTTCCATCAAACAATAGCTGTGGAAAGCTCTACTTTCTGGGGAGGAGTGTGCACATTTCAATAGCTGTCTGTGCCACCGGTCACCTTCTCTTTCTGAAAAGTAAGCCATACCCGTAGCCACACTGGAATCTAACTGAGACTTCATCATTCTGCACTTCTCATTACAACCATGTGACATGGGATTCCTTGACCACCTTTCTTTCCATTTGCTGTACAAGCCTGGGTCTAGCCATGCCTCCCTTCAATTTGGCCCCTCACCATGGCCCTTTTGTGTCTTGAAAGATGTCCCAAATAGATAATCATGGCTTCTTCTCCTCTCACCTTGTAGAATGTAAAATGCATTTGAGTGAAATTATTAATATTCCATAAGCTGCATTGTTCTTTACTGCATTTGCTGGTATATTTGTGACCATTCCCAATTTTTGCTTATATGTGGAGTGCTAGAATGAACATGCATAAGGAGCTCTTTGACAAAGTCAAGATTTCAGATAGGATGCAATGGCATTTGTGGGAGTAGCCAGAGACTCCAGCAGACTGGGGAGAGAGAGGAGTCATCGTGCATGGACGTAGCGAATTCTGAGCATAGAACTCTCTACATAGCAGAGATCAGAGAAGAATGATGTCAGATGAAAACAACCAAATGATCTAACGTGTACTGATTGGGCTCCAGAGTGACAGGGAGGAGAGTAATGAAGAGATGTCTTGATGGGGACCGTAAGGGATAGGGGGAAACCTGATGGGAAGGAAGCTCCCAAGAAACCACAGGAAGAGGATAGGCAAGCCTCCTACCAAAGGTGCAGTGTGTCTCTCTATTGACCATCTGTGGTAATCAGATGAGTGCCTACCCTCATTGTCATCAGAGACCCTTCAACCAGTAGCTTATTGAAGCAGATGAAGAGATGCACAGGCAAGCAGTGGGAGGTGTGCCAGATGTCTTCTTGAACAGGAGCAGGAGGGATTGATTGTATGATCCAGTCGGGAGTGGGTGGTCATGCTCTTGAAAGGATGAATCCACAAAGACAGCTGAACTAAACTCCGGAGACCTACCGACGACTTTGGACCGACATCTAGTGAGTGAGCTTGCATAGGACCAGCCTAGGCCCCCTGTCTTGTAGCTTATTCAGTTTGTGGGGCTACGTCCTTGTAGTGGGATAGACCAGGAACAACATAGAGGACTGGCCCTCTCCCCGGCAATTCAGTTGGCTGTGCCACCTACTCCACCGAACCAAAACAGTCCAATCCCCATGTGGAATATACTCACTGACTTCCAATAAATCAGGAAAATCTGGTTTTCCTGGAAGAAGGGGTGCCACAAGGCGTGCTTTGTGTCCCAGGAAAGAATCATGCACAGGCATAACTTACTTCTGCTGAGTCATGGGGAAAGCTGGTTAGCAGGGAGTCCATTTTCATCCCACTTGGCATCAGCAGCCCCTCTCCTCAACATTCCATCGTATCCTGGACACAATAGAATGCTGTGATGTCACCTGTGTTGGGGCAACTCCAACTGCCTTTGGCTTGGCCAGTACTTCAGTGCCTTTAAGGTTCAGAGATGAACATGTTGGCAAGACTACGGAATCTCCTTAGGAGAGAAAACGGACAGGGGAGAGAGACCAGAGAGAGAGTGAAGAAAGCTGACATTCAGCCTCACTTTCAAGGCTCAAAAAATAAATGCTTCAGAAGAAAACAGTAAGTTCTGGGCAGGAGATGAGGAGCTCTGTGGAGAAGGTTGCCTTTAGCTGGGATTGGGGTAATGGGGGCACAGGAATTGGGGTCTCTGGGAACAAATTGGACTCCACCTCCTGGCACGTCTCTGGGAAGTCGAGGATTCCAGGCTAGTAATCTGTCTCTCCCAAATGTCAGGAACTGGCAGGGCAGAAGCTCCAAGTCCGGCTGGGAGCGCTTGGTTTTCAGTCTTACAGGACAGTGTGGCTTGAGGGAGGAGTAGCATCCAAATGAGACCAGAATGAGGGAGGGACTAGTGGCGTGTGCTCAGCATAAGGCAGGGCATCCCTGTGCCTGAACTGGCGTGGATAACTTGAAGTACTGTAAACCTTCTCTGTGTGCCCTGAGTTGCCAGTGATGTCCCATTGGGAGTCTGGTGCCCATGGTCTGCACCCGTATGGCTGCCCCACCTGTAGAGTTGGCTTTGAGTAACAGGTCAAGATGTTTGGCTTCTCTAACAAACACCTGAGTGCCTGTGGACTACGGTCGTTTCCTCCAAGCTTCTCAGCCCAGAGACTTGTGAATGCTACGGGTCATCTGAAAGGAGACTATGCAGCTGTGAATAAGCTCCAGGAATAGTCTTTCTTTCTTTCTTTCTTGGCTTCTAGTATGTGCTTTGGGGCAGGGGAGAGCAGCTGGCTGAGTCATGCAACTACCTTCAGAGATCAGAGAACTGACATCCCCTGCAGAGGCCACTCAGGTCTGGGTCAAACTCCATTGGTTTGTCACTGAGTCACAGGCACAGGAGCTTTCTTCAACACTTTGGGGGCTCAGAGAGGGATCTGCAAATCCTCCATGGTTTGAGGAATATGCTTGAGGACGTTCTTTCTTTCTTGCCTTGAAGCATGCGCTGAGGGGACAGAGGAGAGAGCAGCTGGCTGAGACATGCAACTACATTCACAGATGGGAGATCTAAGATTCCCTGCAGGGCAGCAGATGCCTGGGGTCAGCAACATTGGTGTGTCATCGAGTGACAGGCACACGACCTTTCACAAACATATTTTAGGGCTCAGGGTGATCGATGTATCCTCTATGGCTTGTCATAATGCAAGTTGATTTGCGTTCTTCTAACCACAGGGGTTGCTGGAGAGCCTTCACCACCCACAGCCCTCCTCACCAAAAAGGAGCTGAAACGGCAGGTGGACAGTCTGAGCAGCCAGCTAGATCAAGTGTCCATGGAAACAAAGGAGCTGCGAGAGTGCCTCACCTCCATCACGGAAGGATCTCCTGACACTAAGTATTCATTGTTTCCAATGCCTTGGTGACCATCTCGGTTCCACAATTTCACCCTTAGTTTATTTCACCTAGGACCCGAGTTTCTGACAATCCACACTTGCACAGAGCACCTTTGCTAGACACCATCGATCCACATGCTTCCAAGAAGGAGAACCTGAAACCCGGCAGGAGTGGGATTGGGAGGCACTATTTTCTCTGTTTCCTCCGAAGGAAACTGCAACCCACTCTGGCCCCAGTCAAATAACTCAGAGATTGGGACAGAGCTGTGAGTTCCCAGGCTGCATATGGAGAGATGATGCCAAAGTGGCAGCTTCTGTGAGATATCAGCTGCTTGAGTCTGTGGTGGTTCTCTATTTGTCTGGCAAGACATTGCGTGCTAGCTTCTTCAAGAGGCAAGCAAGATGCCTGCTGACACACTTCAATGTACAGATAAAAGGAACTGATCAACCACTGCACATTTTCCGCCTCTCTCTCTCTCACTTCTCTCTCTCTCTCTCTCTCTCTATCTATCTCTCTGCGTGTCTCGGTCTCTCTGTCTCTCACGTCTCACACACACATGCAGAAACACACAGACATGTTGTGTGTATATATCTATGTGTTTGTGCATTTGTGCTTGAGTTCCCCTCTAGACCCTGCAAGCAGGGGTTTCTGTGGTTGGGCATGAGGATGTTTCCGTGCTCACCGTTCCCAAGTGATACCTGTGATGAGCGTTGGGATCGCCAGTGGATCCCCCATTCTTCCGATGTGCTCACCTTAGTTCCATGAAGATATCCCCTTGAGGAGTTTATATATCTTCCGTGAGTTCCATTCTCCAAAATGTTGAGTTCCGTGCACAAAAGTGCTCATGGTGTCATTTTGGCCTCCATTCAGAAAGACGGGCAGTGGGACTGACAATTTCTGATTCAAGACAGGAGACACATCATCCCAGTTTTTGGTGGGCACAACCCACATAAAGCAGACGACAGGGAATTTCTCAGCGAGCTGTTTCATCAATCCTAAGGCGAAAGCTCATGCCCCCCTCACCCCTCTTCACGGAACATCCTGCCTCTGCTGGTAGGGTCAGGGCAGCAGTTGCAATGAGCGAAAGATGTCCCAAGTCCATAGTGGGCAGGGTGTGGCAATCCACGTGAATTTGTGTGATTCCTGAAAACTTTGTTCATGGTGGTTTTTTGCTTCTAGCTCCATGCCCTACCAACGGCCTACTCCTTTATTAGAAAAGATCAAGATGGAACATAAACAGGCCATGGCAGACCTACAGAGGTTGGAGAAGGAGAATTCGGGAAGCTTTCAGAAAATTCCAAGAGCTGGATGAGGGGTCACTCTTCTATTGGTAAGTGCCTATCTTCCAGGGGAACACAGCATTGTGAAATGACCGACTCTACCCAATGTTTTCTCTGCACTGCAATGTCCACGCTTCTGGGTCTCTAGCCTTAGGACTCTTAGCAAGCATCCTTTGCAAGCATCTTTTGATCTTGTGCCGCTGACACTCAGTTTTGCTAATTGTGAGAGAGACTCTTAGCTCCTCCAGGAACAGACTCAGACCCTTAATAGGATGGAGCTCAATGGTTATTAACCTTCCCAATGCTCTGACCATTCCAAGACAATTTGTCGTGTTTAGGTGAGCTCCAACCACAAACTCAATTTTCTTGCAACTTCTTAATTGTAATTTTGTTACTGTTACGAATCATGAGGTAAGTATTTGGTGTGCAGCATATGTGAGTTGTCACCCTTTTCGAAGTGTCATGCCATCACCAAAGGAGTCATGACCCATAGTTTGAGGATCACTTCTCTGGCTAGAGGACCAATATGCAACATGACAGTGGTGTCGGGCAGGGTCTCAGGGAAGTGGCAAGTTGCCCCCCATGGGTCCTCTACAACCCTTGGGTCTCCTATCCTCCCTGCGAGTGGATCTGACCCTTACCTCCTGATGCTGTCCCATTACCATGATCAGTGAACGGCACTGAAGGACACACTGTGGTTGGTAGACATGCTTGGATGTCTTGTCTTGTGGGCATATTCAGAAAGGGTTTGATTCCCTTTGGGACTGTCCTTTCTCTACTCTTGGCATCCGGATTGCAGCTTTCGTGGCTGCATTGGCCTCTTGTCTCTGTCTTCTTTACGACCAGTGGGACAGATGGGTTATGGAGGCAGGGGTGGCAGGGAGGAGGGCTGGAAGGGCTCACTATACTGAGACTGTTCACGGCGATCTGCAGCAACAACTGCACAAGGAGAAGACACAGCTGCACAAAGTGGTGGACAAGCTGAGGCAAGAGACTAAGAAGGTGCTAGGGAATGGATCCTGCTGCAGCACTATCTGGGGGAACTGAAAGTCATCTTTGAGGAGGAAGAAGAAGGCATCAGAGACTTCTGGACCCAGGTGCAGCAGGTAGGGACAAGCAGATGTCTGCGGATTAGGCCCTGCACCATTTCCTCCTGTTACCTTAGCCCGTCTACCCATCCGACCTAATGTGCTTTCCCTTATCCCCTTTCCTGGCCCTCGCACACACATTCATCCAACTCATTCTCATGACGACATCCAACTGTTCATCAGTGTTTCTGGAGGGAGAGTCTCTTGTAAGAATTAACTGGCAAACAAACCCTGCTGCTTTCCTTGAAGCTTCAGGTCAAGCAGGGAGAGGGCTCAACAACGCAAAATACACTTCCAAGTCATTGAGATGGCCGGGATGCTGTGTACTGACTTGAGGGAGACACTTCCCTATCCCGTGGCTCATTGCCTTTGCAGAGTCCAAGTGGCGTCACTTGCGAGCAGGGAAATCAGCTGGGAATTAGGAGATCCTACTACAAATGTCAAGAGTCATTCTCATTGGCCCCGTGTTGGATTCCATGTGGCCTCTCTTCTTAAAATTCTCTGCATCCCAATGTTGTCATATTCACTCCGCTCAACTCTTGCTTCACACTGTCAGGAACCTCAGTGCTAGGTGGCCACCAGCGTTTCCTATGTGTTTTCTTGGCAAGGTCTCCCCACATGCAGCTTACAGTATGGTGCCGATGGGTTGTCCAGGCATGGGAAGGGGCTTGTGTCAGGCTGCTTGGTTTTATTGGGGAGCTCTGAGGCTTTCAGAAAATAAAATCCACACTGTGCAGCATAGTCTGGACAATCAGAACATATTCTCCTATGCAATTTTAGTCCTGGGATATGGAGTGCAGAGGCATTGGATTCTTCTGAAATATCTGCTGTGCTTAATCCAAACTGAAGTGATCATCTAGCATGTTACCTCCTCATCTTCTTTTGTGCTCAGATTCCATCTGTGCGTTTCTATCTCTGGATCTCTCCCGGTCTCTGTTCTTTGGTGCTTTGTTTTGTGTTTGGAGCTATGGGCGTTGTATATCATACACCAAGCATGTGCGTAATCGCTTGAAGAGATTTTAGGTTTGTCAGTCTGTGCTGTGAAATGGGCATCCTTCCTACCAAGAAGCTTTGATTTTGGTAAAACTGAAAGACCACCAAGCTCCTGGTATCCTCCCTGCGTGCTTGTACAGTGAGCTGAATGTACTCATGCCTGTGCTCAAACGCTCCTAAGAACTCATTCTTCTAATGAATAGGAGCAGCAGAGACTGGAGGGAAACCTGCAGTCCCAGCAGAAGGAGAGGGAGCTGGTCAACCAGAAGAAGAAGTTTGCAGAAAAGCTGCAGCATTACTTGACAGTCCCCTGATGAGGTATGTACCAGAGTGGGAGTTGGGATTTGGATCCAGGTGGATCTCCTTCTTCTACCTCGGGTCGCTGCCTTTTGTGGTATCTGCATATTCACACCTCTCCCCGACAATATCAGAAGAAGAACAAGTCAGAGTCGTGCTGATGCAGACAAGAAGAAGTTCCCTACAGGTAACAACATGCTCGACATTCAGGGAGTTGTAGAATGATGCCCACCTTGCTCCCTTCTGAGTTTTCTGGTATCTTCTCACAGGGCTTTTCCCTTGAACTCACACAGCTCTGCCTGCTTTTTGCCTCCTAAGCCTGGGCTTCAATAAAGCTGTGTCTTAAAATGCCCCAGAAGCAAATACGTTTTCACTGAGAATCATAAGCTGTATGGATGAGATTCCCATCCTTGGCTTCTCTTTGCTATTCTGTTGGCTGTTCTCTCTGTTTGGCCATTTCCCATGGGAAGTTTTAGACAGATACCTTATGTTCTGTCATCGCCAGGGGAACCCACACAGACTTGTCTTCTGAGGGATTGTTGTGAACTCTCACAAGGCGTTGTATCGCAGTCTCTTGTAGAGAAACAGGGTGTCGATTCCCAGCTTTCATCCTTAGAAAACAAGGCCGGTTTTCTTTACTAAATCAAAACCCCCAGAAGACTCCATGTTCCCAGGCACACATCTGAGGCGATCCTGCTCCACCATGGTAGGCTCCATCCTGCATATTGCCCGGATGGAAGGTTCCTTCTCAGCCGGAGGCATCAAGATGTCCCGTGGCTTTGTCCGGTTGTCTAAGCAGCAATGTTGTATTATGTCTAAGTATAAACTGGGGTGGCCCATGGCTATTCACCACGAATATTCTGTTTTCGCCCCCATGCTGTTATGCATGGATTCAGTTTGCTATTCCTTTTGTTACAATATCGTCACAGGACTGATGGAGAATGCTTCATTCTTTCTCATAGAGCATATACGTACATTACTCCAATCAAAGTTGACACTTGTTAAAGGTTGAAAACATTCAAATTTAAGGGATCAGTGACCGTTGTTCCTTAGGGATTAAACAATGGCTTCCATCAGAAAGATCAACGTTGAGCATCAGGCACCATGTGTCTTTTGGTGAGGTCAGAGTTTGAGAGCCGACACACAAGGACCCCACTAGGAATGTCCTCTAACTGCCTTCCTTCCTCCACCAGATCAGAAAAACTACAGCATGAACTGGAGCAAGCTTCAGGGCATGACGAGAGCCTCGGGCAGACAGAGATGCTGCAGCAGGCCCACTAAACATCTGAGACAGGCAGGTGACCTACCATTGTATGACATTTCCAGAAACCGTGACATTCTTCGGGTGGATTTTCTCTCTTGACTCTGGCCTCCTGGGTGTCGATGGGCCCTGATTCTGTCTTGTCATTGAACGAAAAAGGCTACTTTGGGATCTCATTGCCTTTCTTTCTTTCTCTCACAGCACCCTTTCAGTAAATTCAGAAGGCCGAAGGAAGACACAGAAAACCACAAGCCATAGCATTCTCCACTAAAGAACCAAAGCATCCCTCCTTGGTGATTGCTTCATCTTCAAAGCCCTAAGACGCCTGGCTATACTTGTCATGAAAAGCTTTTAACAATCTGTGGCTGCCTTCCTATTGTGTGTCCATAGCTGGCCATGGTGTGAAGTCCGTGGAACTAAATCTGACTGGAAAAAAAATAGCACTTAGCTTAACTTGCTTGTTTAGTTCATTGATTTCAAGTTTGCTTGCTTTGACATTTTGATGTTCTCTGTTTTGCAAAAAAGTTTTTGATTGTTTTGTTCTTGGTTTATGCTTGATATGTTGCTAAGGCTAAATGATTTCTGTATCAAATGCCCTGTTTAAGCCCATGTTGAGTCAAATGACTTTGTTTATGTAAATAAAATAAATATTCAAACTCTTCCTGCTTAAACTAGACTTTTGATCAAGTGCGGTGTCACACTCCTGTAATTGCAAAATTAAACAGATAGAAATGGATCACTGCATCTTCCTGGTGACTTTAGATACATTATTATTTCCCCAACAGACAGAGCTAGAAACGCGGTTGGTGTCTTCGGTGGGCATGGCATGGTCTACTCCCTGGATAGACACTGCTTGATGGAAAAAGATCCATATTCCACACGTGACATCACATATCTGCTACTCCAAAAAAAAAATGTACTCTCCATACACATATATTCATGACATGATCATTTGCAATGGATTCTTGAGAAATACACCTGTGTCTTTCTAATTCATCTCAGGAAAACAGAACAACCATTATGCGTGTGTATAAAAAAAAATAAATAGAGGAAACCCACATATATCTCCTCCTGAATTCCTTCAAAGATAGCAACAGTGATAACTGCAAGGTAGAGAACAAAACCCACTATACCATATTGGGACACACGGTATTTTAAGGATCCGTTGACTGGACTTCTTATTTCACACAAATCCTTTTTTTCAGATTCGTTTACTTATATTTATATGTACTGGTAGTTAGCCTGCCCTCTGTGTACCAAAGTATACAGTTTCCAAAACAACACTGCAGGGCAATGGATAAAGGAAAAAGAAACGCCCATGACAAAGGCAAGGAGTTTGTCTTGGGATGGCACACTTCAAGCAGAGTGCCTCTGGGTTCAGGGTCATTCCTCAAAATCCCTTAGGATCAGGTTAAAGCAGTTATGTCACCTCTCACCTAGATGACAGTGCAGGTTAGGCCCAGCACAGAAATGGAGAATTGAGAAGATACTCCTGTCGAAGTAGCTTTTGGAAATGATGGCTGTTGATGCACTAGCTACTCAGTGTTCATAGGAAGTAACTGCAATGCTACCTTCTTCTGATGAGTGGGCGTGTCAGTGCAAAACTAGGAAGTGAGTCGGATGGCTGATGATACTCTACTCTTTTACTATAACAACTCTCAGAAGGTTTGGAAGAAGGCTTCGTTCCAGAGGAGTGCTTTCTTCTTGTGAAGTACCCCTGGAATCCATGTGACTTCTGAGGGTATGAGTTGAGTCTGAGAGTTAATGTGTGAGGGACGTATTTACATGTGTGGGTTCCAGTTTGGTTCCATCAAACAATAGCTGTGGAAAGCTCTACTTTCTGGGGAGGAGTGTGCACATTTCAATAGCTGTCTGTGCCACCGGTCACCTTCTCTTTCTGAAAAGTAAGCCATACCCGTAGCCACACTGGAATCTAACTGAGACTTCATCATTCTGCACTTCTCATTACAACCATGTGACATGGGATTCCTTGACCACCTTTCTTTCCATTTGCTGTACAAGCCTGGGTCTAGCCATGCCTCCCTTCAATTTGGCCCCTCACCATGGCCCTTTTGTGTCTTGAAAGATGTCCCAAATAGATAATCATGGCTTCTTCTCCCTCTCACCTTGTAGAATGTAAAATGCATTTGAGTAAAATTATTAATATTCCATAAGCTGCATTGTTCTTTACTGCATTTGCTGGTATATTTGTGACCATTCCCAATTTTTGCTTATATGTGGAGTGCTAGAATGAACATGCATAAGGAGCTCTTTGACAAAGTCAAGTTTCAGATAGGATGCAATGGCATTTGTGGGAGTAGCCAGAGACTCCAGCAGACTGGGTAGAGAGAGGAGGCATCGTGCATGGACGTAGCGAATTCTGAGCATAGAACTCTCTACATAGCAGAGATCAGAGAAGAATGATGTCAGATGAAAACAACCAAATGATCTAACGTGTACTGATTGGGCTCCAGAGTGACAGGGAGGGAGGAGTAATGAAAGAGATGTCTTGATGGGGACCGTAAGGGATAGGGGAAACCTGATGGGAAGGAAGCTCCCAAGAAACCACAGGAAGAGGATAGGCAAGCCTCCTACCAAAGGTGCAGTGTGTCTCTCTATTGACCATCTGTGGTAATCAGATGAGTGCCTACCCTCATTGTCATCAGAGACCCTTCCAACCAGTAGCTTATTGAAGCAGATGAAGAGATGCACAGGCAAGCAGTGGGAAGTGTGCCAGATGTCTTCTTGAACAGGAGCAGGAGGGATTGATTGTATGATCCAGTCGGGAGTGGGTGGTCATGCTCTTGAAAGGATGAATCCACAAAGACAGCTGAACTAAACTCCGGAGACCTACCGACGACTTTGGACCGACATCTAGTGAGTGAGCTTGCATAGGACCAGCCTAGGCCCCCCTGTCTTGTAGCTTATTCAGTTTGTGGGGCTACGTCCCTTGTAGTGGGATAGACCAGGAACAACACAGAGGACTGGCCCTCTCCCTGGCAATTCAGTTGGCTGTGTGCCACCTACTCCACCGAACAAAACAGTCCAATCCCCCATGTGGAATATACTCACTGACTTCCAATAAATCAGGAAAATCTGGTTTTCCTGGAAGGAAGGGGGTGCCACAAGGCGTGCTTTGTGTCCCAGGAAAGAATCATGCACAGGCATAACTTACTTCTGCTGAGTCATGGGGGAAAGCTGGTTAGCAGGGAGTCCATTTTCATCCCCTTGGCATCAGCAGCCCCTCTCCTCAACATTCCATCGTATCCTGGACACAATAGAATGCTGTGATGTCACCTGTGTTGTGGCAACCCAACTGCCTTTGGCTTGGCGAGTACTTCAGTGCCTTTAAGGTTCAGAGATGAACATGTTGGCAAGACTCGGAATCTCCTTAGGAGAGAAAACGGACAGGGGAGAGAGACCAGAGAGAGAGTGAAAGCTGACATTCAGCCTCACTTTCAAGGCTCAAAAAATAAATGCTTCAGAAGAAAGAACAGTAAGTTCTGGGCAGGAGATGAGGAGCTCTGTGGAGAAGGTTGCCTTTAGCTGGGATTGGGGTAATGGGGGCACAGGAATTGGGGTCTCTGGGAACAAATTGGACTCCACCTCCTGACACGTCTCTGGGAAGTCGAGGATTCCAGGCTAGTAATCTGTCTCTCCCAAATGTCAGGAACTGGCAGGGCAGAAAGCTCAAGTCCGCTGGGAGGCGCTTTGGTTTTCAGTCTTACAGGACAGTGTGGCTTGAGGGAGGAGTAGCATCCAAATGAGACCAGAATGAGGGAGGGACTAGTGGCGTGTGCTCAGCATAAGGCAGGACATCCCTGTACTTGAACGGGCGTGGATAACTTGAAGTACTGTGAACCTTCTCTGTGTGCCCTGAGTTGCCAGTGATGTCCCATTGGGAGTCTGGTGCCCATGGTCTGCACCCGTATGGCTGCCCCACCCTGTAGACGTGTGCTTTGAGTAACAGGTCAAGATGTTTTGGCTTCTCTAACAAACACCTGAGTGCCTGTGGACTACCGTCGTTTCCTCCAAGCTTCTCAGCCCAGAGACTTGTGAATTCTACGGGTCATCTGAAAGGAGACTATGCAGCTGTGAATAAGCTCGAGGAATAGTCTTTCTTTTTCTTTCTTTCTTGGCTTCTAGTATGTGCTTTGGGGCAGGGGAGCAGCTGGCTGAGTCATGCAACTACCTTCAGAGATCAGAGAACTGACATCCCCTGCAGAGGCCACTCAGGTCTGGGTCAAACTCCATTGGTTTGGGTCCCACTGAGTCACAGGCACGGGAGCTTTCTTCAACACTTTGAGGGCTCAGAGGGATCTGCAAATCCTCCATGGTTTGAGGAATACGCTTGAGGACGTTCTTTCTTTCTTGCCTTGAAGCATGCGCTGAGGGGACAGAGGAGAGAGCAGCTGGCTGAGACATGCAACTACATTCACAGATGGGAGATCTAAGATTCCCTGCAGGGCAGCAGATGCCTGGGGTCAGCAACATTGGTGTGTCATCCAGTGGCAGGCACGCGACCTTTCACAAACATATTTTAGGGCTCAGGGTGATCGATGTATCCTCTATGGCTTGTCATAATGCAAGTTGATTTGCGTTCTTCTAACCACAGGGGTTGCTGGAGAGCCTTCACCACCCACAGCCCTCCTCACCAAAAAGGAGCTGAAACGGCAGGTGGACAGTCTGAGCAGCCAGCTAGATCAGAGTGTCCATGGAAACAAAGGAGCCTGCGGAGTGCCTCACCTCCATCACGGAAGGATCTCCTGACACTAAGTATTCATTGTTTCCAATGCCTTGGTGACCATCTCGGTTCCACAATTTCACCCTTAGTTTATTTCACCTAGGACCCGAGTTTCTGACAATCCACACTTGCACAGGTACCTTTGCTAGACACCATCGATCCACATGCTTCCAAGAAGGAGAACCTGAAACCCGGCAGGAGTGGGATTGGGAGGCACTATTTTCTGTTTCCTCCGAAGGAAAACCAACCACTCTGGCCCCAGTCAAATAACTCAGAGATTGGGACAGAGCTGTGAGTTCCCAGGCTGCATATGGAGAGATGATGCCAAAGTGGCAGCTTCTGTGAGATATCAGCTGCTGTGAGGTCTGTGGTGGTTCTCTATTTGTCTGGCAAGACATTGCGTGCTGGCTTCTTCAAGAGGCAAGCAAGATGCCTGCTGACACACTTCAATGTACAGATAAAAGGGAACTGATCAACCACTGCACATTTTGCGCCTCTCTCTCTCTCGCTCTCTCTCTCTCTCTCTCTATCTATCTCTCTCGTGTCTCGGTCTCTCTGTCTCTCCGTCTCACACACACATGCAGAAACACACAGACATGTTGTGTGTATATATCTATGTGTTTGTGCATTTGTGCTTGAGTTCCCCTCTAGACCCTGCAAGCAGGGTTTCTGTGGTTGGGCATGAGGATGTTTCCGTCTCACCGTTCCCAAGTGATACCTGTGATGAGCGTTAGGATCGCCAGTGAATCCCCATTCTTCCGGTGTGCTCACCTTAGTTCCATGAAGATATCCCCTAGGAGTTTATATATCTTCCGTGAGTTCCATTCTCCAAAATGTTGAGTTCCGTGCACAAAAGTGCTCATGGTGTCATTTTGGCCTCCATTCAGAAAGACGGGCAGTGGGACTGAGAATTTCTGATTCGAAGACAGGAGACACATCATCCCAGTTTTATGGTGGGCACAACCCACATAAAGCAGACGACAGGAAATTTCTCAGCGAAGCTGTTTCATCAATCCTAAGGCGAAGCTCATGCCCCCCTCACCCCTCTTCACGGGAACATCCTGCCTCTGCTGGCATAGGGTCAGGGCAGCAGTTGCAATGAGCGAAAGATGTCCCAAGTCCATAGTGGGCAGGGTGTGGCAATCCACGTGAATTTGTGTGATTCCTGAAAACTTTGTTCATGGTGGTTTTTTGCTTCTAGCTCCATGCCCCACCAACGGCCTACTCCTTTATTAGAAAAGATCAAGATGGAACATAAACAGGCCATGGCAGACCTACAGAGGTTGGAGAAGGAGGATTCGGAAGCTTTCAGAAAATTCCAAGAGCTGGATGAGGGTCACTCTTCTATTGGTAAGTGCCTATCTTCCAGGGGAACACAGCATTGTGAAATGACCCACTCTACCCAATGTTTTCTCTGCACTGCAATGTCCACGCTTCTGGGTCTCTAGCCTTAGGACTCTTAGCAAGCATCCTTTGCAAGCATCTTTTGATCTTGTGCCGCTGACACTCAGTTTTGCTAATTGTGAGAGAGACTCTTAGCTCCTCCCAGGAACAGACTCAGACCCTTAATAGGATGGAGCTCAATGGTTATTAACCTTCCCAATGCTCTGACCATTCCAAGACAATTTGTCGTGTTTAGGTGAGCTCCAACCACAAAACTCAATTTTCTTGCAACTTCTTAATTGTAATTTTGTTACTGTTACGAATCATGAGGTAAGTGTTTGGTGTGCAGCATATGTGAGTTGTCACCCTTTCGAAGTGTCATGCCATCACCAAAGGAGTCATGACCCATAGTTTGAGGATCACTTCTCTGGCTAGAGGACCAATATGCAACATGACAGTGGTGTCGGGCAGGGTCTCTGGGAAGTGGCAAGTTGCCCCCATGGGTCCTCTACAACCCTTGGGTCTCCTATCCTCCCTGCGAGCGGATCTGTCCCTTACCTCCTGATGCTGTCCCATTACCATGGTCAGTGAACGGCACTGAAGGACACAATGTGGTTGGTAGACATGCTTGGATGTCTTGTCTTGTGGGTATATTCAGAAAGGGTGTGATTCCCTTTGGGACTCTCCGTTCTCTACTCTTGGCATCCGGATTGCAGCTGTGTGGCTGCATTGGCCTCTTGTCTCTGTCTTCTTTCCGACCAGTGGGACAGATGGGTTATGGAGGCAGGGGTGGCAGGAGGAGGCTGGAAGGGCTCACTATACTGAGACTGTTCACAGCGATCTGCAGCAACAACTGCACAAGGAGAAGACACAGCTGCACAAAGTGGTGGACAAGCTGAGGCAAGAGACTAAGAAGGTGCTAGGGGTGGATCCTGCTGCAGCACTATCTGGGGGAACTGAAAGTCATCTTTGAGGAGGAAGAAGAAGGCATCAGAGACTTCTGGACCCAGGTGCAGCAGGTAGGGACGAGCAGATGTCTGCGGATTGGGCCCTGCACCATTTCCTCCTGTTACCTTAGCCCGTCTACCCATCCGACCTAATGTGCTTTCCCTTATCCCTTTCCCTGGCCCTCGCACACACATTCATCCAACTCATTCTCATGACGACATCCAACTGTTCATCAGTGTTTCTGGAGGAGAGTCTCTTGTAAGAATTAGCTGGTAAACAAACCCTGCTGCTTTTCTTGAAGCTTCAGATCAAGCAGGGAGAGGGCTCAACAACGCAAAATATACTTCCAAGTCATTGAGATGGCCGGGATGCTGTGTACTGACTTGAGGGAGACACATCCCTATCCCGTGGCTCATTGCCTTTGCAGAGTCCATGTGACGTCACTTGCAGCAGGGAAATCAGCTGGGAATTAGGAGATCATACTACAAATGTCAAAGAGTCATTCTCATTGGCCCTGTGTTGGATTCCATGTGGCCTCTCTTCTTAAAATTCTCTGCATCCCAATGTTGTATATTCACTCCGCTCAACTCTTGCTTCACACTGTCAGGAACCTCAGTGCAGGTGGCCACCAGCGTTTCCTATGTGTTTTCTTGGCAAGGTCTCCCTACATGCAGCTTACAGTATGGTGCCAATGGGTTGTCCAGGCATGGGGAAGGGGCTTGTGTCAGGCTGCTTGGTTTTATTGGGAGCTCTGAGGCTTCCAGAAAATAAAATCCACACTGTGCAGCATAGTCTGGACAATCAGAACATATTCTCCTATGCAATTTTAGTCCTGGGATATGGAGTGCAGCATTGGATTCTTCTGAAATATCTGCTGTGCTTAATCCAAACTGAAGTGATCATCTAGCATGTTCCTCCTCATCTTCTTTTGTGCTCAGATTCCATCTGTGCGTTTCTATCTCTGGATCTCTCCCGGTCTCTGTTCTTTGGTGCTTTGTTTTGTGTTTGGAGCTATGGGCGTTGTATATCATACACCAAGCATGTGCGTAATCGCTTGAAGAGATTTCAGGTTTGTCAGTCTGTGCTGTGAAATGGGCATCCTTCCTACCAAGAAGCTTTGATTTTGGTAAAACTGAAAGACCACCAAGCTCCTGGTATCCTCCCTGCGTGCTTGTACAGTGAGCGAATGTACTCATGCCTGTGCTCAAAACGCTCCTAAGAACTCATTCTTCTAATGAATAGGGCAGCAGAGACTGGAGGGAAACCTGCAGTCCCAGCAGAAGGAGAGGGAGCTGGTCAACCAGAAGAAGAAGTTTGCAGAAAAGCTGCAGCATTACTTGACAGTCTCCCTGATGAGGTATGTACCAGAGTGGGAGTTGGGATTGGATCCAGGTGGATCTCCTTCTTCTACCTCGGGTCGCTGCCTTTGTGGTATCTGCATATTCACACCTCTCCCCGACAATATCAGAAGAAGAACAAGTCAGAGTCGTGCTGATGCAGACAAGAAGAAGTTCCCTACAGGTAACAACATGCTCGACATTCAGGGAGTTGTAGAATGATGCCCACCTTGCTCCCTTCTGAGTTTTCTGGTATCTTCTCACAGGGCTTTTCCTTGAACTCACACAGCTCTGCCTGCTTTTCTCCCTCCTAAGCCTGGGCTTCAATAAAAGCTGTGTCTTAAAATGCCAGAAGCAAATACGTTTTCACTGAGAATCATAAGCTGTATGGATGAGATTCCCATCCTTGGCTTCTCTTTGCTATTCTGTTGGCTGTTCTCTCTGTTTGGCCATTTCCCATGGGAAGTTTTAGACAGATACCTTATGTTCTGTCATCGCCAGGGGGAACCCACACAGACTTGTCTTCTGAGGGATTGTTGTGAACTCTCACAAGGCGTTGTATACGCAGTCTCTTGTAGAGAAACAGAGTGTCGATTCCCAGCTTTCATCCTTAGAAAAACAAGGCCGGTTTTCTTTACTAAATCAAAACCCCCCCAGAAGACTCCATGTTCCCAGGCACACATCTGTGGCGATCCTGCTCCACCATGGTAGGCTCCATCCTGCATATTGCCCGGATGGAAGGTTCCTTCTCAGCCGGAGGCATCAAGATGTCCCGTGGCTTTGTCCGGTTGTCTAAGCAGCAATGTTGTATTGTGTCTACGTATAAACTGGGGTGGCCCATGGCTATTCACCACGAATATTCTGTTTTCGCCCCCATGCTGTTATGCATGGATTCAGTTTGCTATTCCTTTTGTTACAATATCGTCACAGGACTGATGGAGAATGCTTCATTCTTTCTCATAGAGCATATACGTACATTACTCCAATCAAAGTTGACACTTGTTAAAGGTTGAAAACATTCAAATTTAAGGGATCAGTGACCGTTGTTCCTTAGGGATTAAACAATCGCTTCCATCGAAAGATCAACGTTGAGCATCAGGCACCATGTGTCTTTTGGTGAGGTCAGAGTTTGAGAGCCGACACACAAGGACCCCACTAGGGAATGTCCTCTAACTGCCTTCCTTCCTCCACCAGATCAGAAAAACTACAGCATGAACTGGAGCAAGCTTCCAGGGCATGACGAGAGCCTCGGGCAGACAGAGATGCTGCAGCAGGCCCACTAAACATCTGAGACAGGCAGGTGACCTACCATTGTATGACATTTCCAGAAACCGTGACATTCTTCGGGTGGATTTTCTCTCTTGACTCTGGCCTCCTGGGTGTCGATGGGCCCTGATTCTGTCTTGTCATTGAACGAAAAAGGCTACTTTGGGATCTCATTGCCTTTCTTTCTTTCTCTCACAGCACCCTTTCAGTAAATTCAGAAGGCCGAAGGAAGACACAGAAAACCACAAGCCATAGCATTCTCCACTAAAGAACCAAAGCATCCCTCCTTGGTGATTGCTTCATCTTCAAAGCCCTAAGACGCCTGGCTATACTTGTCATGAAAAGCTTTTAACAATCTGTGGCTGCCTTCCTATTGTGTGTCCATAGCTGGCCATGGTGTGAAGTCCGTGGAACTAAATCTGACTGGAAAAAAAAATAGCACTTAGCTTAACTTGCTTGTTTGTTCATTGATTTCAAGTTTGCTTGCTTTGACATTTTGATGTTCTCTGTTTTGCAAAAAAGTTTTTGATTGTTTTGTTCTTGGTTTATGCTTGATATGTTGCTAAGGCTAAATGATTTCTGTATCAAATGCCCTGTTTAAGCCCATGTTGAGTCAAATGACTTTGTTTATGTAAATAAAATAAATATTCAAACTCTTCCTGCTTAAACTAGACTTTTGATCAAGTGCGGTGTCACACTCCTGCAATTGCAAAATTAAACAGATAGAAATGGATCACTGCATCTTCCTGGTGACTTTAGATACATTATTATTTCCCCAACAGACAGAGCTAGAAACGCGGTTGGTGTCTTCGGTGGGCATGGCATGGTCTACTCCCTGGATAGACACTGCTTGATGGAAAAAGATCCATATTCCACACGTGACATCACATATCTGCTACTCCAAAAAAAAAATTACTCTCCATACACATATATTCATGACATGATCATTTGCAATGGATTCTTGAGAAATACACCTGTGTCTTTCTAATTCATCTCAGGAAAACAGAACAACCATTATGCGTGTGTATAAAAAAATTAAATAAATAAGGAAACCCACATATATCTCCTCTGAATTCCTTCAAAGATAGCAACAGTGATAACTGCAAGGTAGAGAACAAAACCCACTATACCATATTGGGACACACGGTATTTTAAGGATCCGTTGACTGGACTTCTTATTTCACACAAATCCTTTTTTCAGATTCGTTTACTTATATTTATATGTACTGGTAGTTAGCCTGCCCTCTGTGTACCAAAGTATACAGTTTCCAAACAACACTGCAGGGCAATGGATAAAGGAAAAGAAACGCCCATGACAAAGGCAAGGGAGTTTGTCTTGGGATGGCACACATTCAAGCAGAGTGCCTCTGGGTTCAGGTCATTCCTCAAAATCCCTTAGGATCAGGTTAAAGCAGTTATGTCACCACCACCTAGATGACAGTGCAGGTTAGGCCCAGCACAGAAATGGAGAATTGAGGAAGATACTCCTGTCAAAGTAGCTTTTGGAAATGATGGCTGTTGATGCACTAGCTACTCAGTGTTCATAGGAAGTAACTGCAATGCTACCTTCTTCTGATGAGTGGGCATGTCAGTGCAAAACTAGGAAGTGAGTTGGATGGCTGATGATACTCTACTCTTTTACTATAACAACTCTCAGAAGGTTTGGAAGAAGGCTTCGTTCCAGAGGAGTGCTTTCTTCTTGTGAAGTACCCCTGGAATCCATGTGACTTCTGAGGGTATGAGTTGAGTCTGAGAGTTAATGTGTGAGGGACGTATTAATGTGTGGGTTCCAGTTTGGTTCCATCAAACAATAGCTGTGGAAAGCTCTACTTTCTGGGGAGGAGTGTGCACATTTCAATAGCTGTCTGTGCCACCGGTCACCTTCTCTTTCTGAAAAGTAAGCCATACCCGTAGCCACACTGGAATCTAACTGAGACTTCATCATTCTGCACTTCTCATTACAACCATGTGACATGGGATTCCTTGACCACCTTTCTTTCCATTTGCTGTACAAGCCTGGGTCTAGCCATGCCTCCCCTTCAATTTGGCCCCTCACCATGGCCCTTTGTGTCTTGAAAGATGTCCCAAATAGATAATCATGGCTTCTCCTCCTCTCACCTTGTAGAATGTAAAATGCATTTGAGTAAAATTATTAATATTCCATAAGCTGCATTGTTCTTTACTGCATTTGCTGGTATATTTGTGACCATTCCCAATTTTTGCTTATATGTGGAGTGCTAGAATGAACATGCATAAGGAGCTCTTTGACAAAGTCAAGTTTCAGATAGGATGCAATGGCATTTGTGGGAGGTAGCCAGAGACTCCAGCAGACTGGGTAGAGAGAGGGAGGCATCGTGCATGGACGTAGCGAATTCTGAGCATAGAACTCTCTACATAGCAGAGATCAGAGAAGAATGATGTCAGATGAAAACAACCAAATGATCTAACGTGTACTGATTGGGCTCCAGAGTGACAGACAGGAGGGAGAGTAATGAAAGAGATGTCTTGATGGGGACCGTAAGGGATAGGGGGGAAACCTGATGGGAAGGAAGCTCCCAAGAAACCACAGGAAGAGGATAGGCAAGCCTCCTACCAAAGGTGCAGTGTGTCTCTCTATTGACCATCTGTGGTAATCAGATGAGTGCCTACCCTCATTGTCATCAGAGACCCTTCAACCAGTAGCTTATTGAAGCAGATGAAGAGATGCACAGGCAAGCAGTGGGAAGTGTGCCAGATGTCTTCTTGAACAGGAGCAGGAGGGATTGATTGTATGATCCAGTCGGGAGTGGGTGGTCATGCTCTTGAAAGGATGAATCCACAAAGACAGCTGAACTAAACTCCGGAGACCTACAGACGACTTTGGACCGACATCTAGTGAGTGAGCTTGCATAGGACCAGCCTAGGCCCCCTGTCTTGTAGCTTATTCAGTTTGTGGGGCTACGTCCTTGTAGTGGGATAGACCAGGAACAACACAGAGGACTGGCCCTCTCCTGGCAATTCAGTTGGCTGTGTGCCACCTACTCCACCGAACAAAACAGTCCAATCCCCATGTGGAATATACTCACTGACTTCCAATAAATCAGGAAAATCTGGTTTTCCTGGAAGAAGGGGGTGCCACAAGGCGTGCTTTGTGTCCCAGGAAAGAATCATGCACAGGCATAACTTACTTCTGCTGAGTCATGAGGAAAGCTGGTTAGCAGGAGTCCATTTTCATCCCACTTGGCATCAGCAGCCCCTCTCCCTCAACATTCCATCGTATCCTGGACACAATAGAGATGCTGTGATGTCACCTGTGTTGTGGCAACTCCAACTGCCTTTGGCTTGGCGAGTACTTCAGTGCCTTTAAGGTTCAGAGATGAACATGTTGGCAAGACTACTGGAATCTCCTTAGGAGAGAAAACGGACAGGGGAGAGAGACCAGAGAGAGAGGTGAAGAAAGCTGACATTCAGCCTCACTTTCAAGGCTCAAAAAATAAATGCTTCAGAAGAAAAACAGTAAGTTCTGGGCAGGAGATGAGGAGCTCTGTGGAGAAGGTTGCCTTTAGCTGGGATTGGGGTAATGGGGGCACAGGAATTGGGGTCTCTGGGAACAAATTGGACTCCACCTCCTGACACGTCTCTGGGAATTCGAGGGATTCCAGGCTAGTAATCTGTCTCTCCCAAATGTCAGGAACTGGCAGGGCAGAAGCTCCAAGTCCGGCTGGGGGCGCTTGTTTTCAGTCTTACAGGACAGTGTGGCTTGAGGGAGGGGTAGCATCCAAATGAGACCAGAATGAGGGGGGAGGGACTGAGTGGCGTGTGCTCAGCATAAGGCAGGGCATCCCTGTACTTGAACGGGGCGTGGATAACTTGAAGTACTGTGAACCTTCTCTGTGTGCCCTGAGTTGCCAGTGATGTCCCATTGGGAGTCTGGTGCCATGGTCTGCACCCGTATGGCTGCCCCACCTGTAGACGTGTGCTTTGAGTAACAGGTCAAGATGTTTTGGCTTCTCTAACAAACACCTGAGTGCCTGTGGACTACGGTCATTTCCTCCAAGCTTCTCAGCAGAGACTTGTGAATGCTACGGGTCATCTGAAAGGAGACTATGCAGCTGTGAATAAGCTCGAGGAATAGTCTTTCTTTCTTTCTTTCTTGGCTTCTAGTATGTGCTTTGGGGCAGGGAGAGCAGCTGGCTGAGTCATGCAACTACCTTCAGAGATCAGAGAACTGACATCCCCTGCAGAGGCCACTCAGGTCTGGGTCAAACTCCATTGGTTTGTCACTGAGTCACAGGCACGGGGAGCTTTCTTCAACACTTTGAGGGCTCAGAGGGATCTGCAAATCCTCCATGGTTTGAGGAATACGCTTGAGGACGTTCTTTCTTTCTTGCCTTGAAGCATGCGCTGAGGGGACAGAGGAGAGAGCAGCTGGCTGAGACATGCAACTACATTCACAGATGGGAGATCTAAGATTCCCTGCAGGGCGGCAGATGCCTGGGGTCAGCAACATTGGTGTGTCATCGAGTGACAGGCACACGACCTTTCACAAACATATTTTAGGGCTCAGGGTGATCGATGTATCCTCTATGGCTTGTCATAATGCAAGTTGATTTGCGTTCTTCTAACCACAGGGGTTGCTGGAGAGCCTTCACCACCCACAGCCCTCCTCACCAAAAAGGAGCTGAAACGGCAGGTGGACAGTCTGAGCAGCCAGCTAGATCAAGTGTCCATGGAAACAAAGGAGCTGCGAGAGTGCCTCACCTCCATCACGGAAGGATCTCCTGACACTAAGTATTCATTGTTTCCAATGCCTTGGTGACCATCTCGGTTCCACAATTTCACCCTTAGTTTATTTCACCTAGGACCCGAGTTTCTGACAATCCACACTTGCACAGAGTACCTTTGCTAGACACCATCGATCCACATGCTTCCAAGAAGGAGAACCTGAAACCCGGCAGGAGTGGGATTGGGAGGCACTATTTTTCTGTTTCCTCCGAAGGAAAACCAACCACTCTGGCCCCAGTCAAATAACTCAGAGATTGGGACAGAGCTGTGAGTTCCCAGGCTGCATATGGAGAGATGATGCCAAAGTGGCAGCTTCTGTGAGATATCAGCTGCTGTGAGTCTGTGGTGGTTCTCTATTTGTCTGGCAAGACATTGCGTGCTGGCTTCTTCAAGAGGCAAGCAAGATGCCTGCTGACACACTTCAATGTACAGATAAAAGGAACTGATCAACCACTGCACATTTTGCGCCTCTCTCTCTCTCTCTCTCTCTCTCTCTCTATCTATCTCTGCGTGTCTCGGTCTCTCTGTCTCTCCGTCTCACACACACATGCAGAAACACACAGACATGTTGTGTGTATATATCTATGTGTTTGTGCATTTGTGCTTGAGTTCCCCTCTAGACCCTGCAAGCAGGGTTTCTGTGGTTGGGCATGAGGATGTTTCCGTCTCACCGTTCCCAAGTGATACCTGTGATGAGCGTTGGGATCGCCAGTGGATCCCCCATTCTTCCGATGTGCTCACCTTAGGTTTCCATGAAGATATCCCCTTGAGGAGTTTATATATCTTCCGTGAGTTCCATTCTCCAAAATGTTGAGTTCCGTGCACAAAAGTGCTCATGGTGTCATTTTGGCCTCCATTCAGAAAAGACGGGCAGTGGGACTGAGAATTTCTGATTCGAAGACAGGAGACACATCATCCCAGTTTTTGGTGGGCACAACCCACATAAAGCAGACGACAGGAAATTTCTCAGCGAGCTGTTTCATCAATCCTAAGGCGAAAGCTCATGCCCCCCTCACCCCTCTTCACGGGAACATCCTGCCTCTGCTGGCATAGGGTCAGGGCAGCAGTTGCAATGAGCGAAAGATGTCCCAAGTCCATAGTGGGCAGGGTGTGGCAATCCCGTGAATTTGTGTGATTCCTGAAAACTTTGTTCATGGTGGTTTTTGCTTCTAGCTCCATGCCCTACCAACGGCCTACTCCTTTATTAGAAAAGATCAAGATGGAACATAAACAGGCCATGGCAGACCTACAGAGGTTGGAGAAGGAGAATTCGGAAGCTTTCAGAAAATTCCAAGAGCTGGATGAGGGGTCACTCTTCTATTGGTAAGTGCCTATCTTCCAGGGGGAACACAGCATTGTGAAATGACCGACTCTACCCAATGTTTTCTCTGCACTGCAATGTCCACGCTTCTGGGTCTCTAGCCTTAGGACTCTTAGCAAGCATCCTTTGCAAGCATCTTTTGATCTTGTGCCGCTGACACTCAGTTTTGCTAATTGTGAGAGAGACTCTTAGCTCCTCCCAGGAACAGACTCAGACCCTTAATAGGATGGAGCTCAATAGTTATTAACCTTCCCAATGCTCTGACCATTCCAAGACAATTTGTCGTGTTTAGGTGAGCTCCAACCACAAACTCAATTTTCTTGCAACTTCTTAATTGTAATTTTGTTACTGTTACGAATCATGAGGTAAGTATTTGGTGTGCAGCATATGTGAGTTGTCACCCTTTCGAAGTGTCATGCCATCACCAAAGGAGTCATGACCCATAGTTTGAGGATCACTTCTCTGGCTAGAGGACCAATATGCAACATGACAGTGGTGTCGGGCAGGGTCTCAGGAAGTGGCAAGTTGCCCCCATGGGTCCTCTACAACCCTTGGGTCTCCTATCCTCCCCGCTAGCGGATCTGTCCCTTACCTCCTGATGCTGTCCCATTACCAAGGCCAGTGAACGGCACTGAAGGACACAATGTGGTTGGTAGACATGCTTGGATGTCTTGTCTTGTGGGTATATTCAGAAAGGGTGTGATTCCCTTTGGGACTGTCCGTTCTCTACTCTTGGCATCCGGATTGCAGCTGTCGTGGCTGCATTGGCCTCTTGTCCTCTGTCTTCTTTACGACCAGTGGGACAGATGGGTTATGGAGGCAGGGGTGGCAGGAGGAGGCTGGAAGGGCTCACTATACTGAGACTGTTCACAGCGATCTGCAGCAACAACTGCACAAGGAGAAGACACAGCTGCACAAAGTGGTGGACAAGCTGAGGCAAGAGACTAAGAAGGTGCTAGGGGGAATGGATCCTGCTGCAGCACTATCTGGGGGAACTGAAAGTCATCTTTGAGGAGGAAGAAGAAGGCATCAGAGACTTCTGGACCCAGGTGCAGCAGGTAGGGACGAGCAGATGTCTGCGGATTAGGCCCTGCACCATTTCCTCCTGTTACCTTAGCCCGTCTACCCATCCGACCTAATGTGCTTTCCCTTATCCCTTTCCTGGCCCTCGCACACACATTCATCCAACTCATTCTCATGACGACATCCAACTGTTCATCAGTGTTTCTGGAGGAGAGTCTCTTGTAAGAATTAACTGGCAAACAAACCCTGCTGCTTTTCTTGAAGCTTCAGGTCAAGCAGGAGAGGGGCTCAACAACGCAAAATACACTTCCAAGTCATTGAGATGGCCGGGATGCTGTGTACTGACTTGAGGGAGACACTTCCCTATCCCCGTGGCTCATTGCCTTTGCAGAGTCCATGTGACGTCACGTGCGAGCAGGGAAATCAGCTGGGAATTAGGAGATCATACTACAAATGTCAAAGAGTCATTCTCATTGGCCCTGTGTTGGATTCCATGTGGCCTCTCTTCTTAAAATTCTCTGCATCCCAATGTTGTATATTCACTCCGCTCAACTCTTGCTTCACACTGTCAGGAACCTCAGTGCGAGGTGGCCACCAGCTTTCCTATGTGTTTTCTTGGCAAGGTCTCCCTACATGCAGCTTACAGTATGGTGCCGATGGGTTGTCCAGGCATGGGGAAGGGGCTTGTGTCAGGCTGCTTGGTTTTATTGGGAGCTCTGAGGCTTTCAGAAAATAAAATCCACACTGTGCAGCATAGTCTGGACAATCAGAACATATTCTCCTATGCAATTTTAGTCCTGGGATATGGAGTGCAGAGGCATTGGATTCTTCTGAAATATCTGCTGTGCTTAATCCAAACTAAAGTGATCATCTAGCATGTTACCTCCTCATCTTCTTTTGTGCTCAGATTCCATCTGTGCGTTTCTATCTCTGGATCTCTCCCGGTCTCTGTTCTTTGGTGCTTTGTTTTGTGTTTGGAGCTATGGGCGTTGTATATCATACACCAAGCATGTGCGTAATCGCTTGAAGAGATTTCAGGTTTGTCAGTCTGTGCTGTGAAATGGGCATCCTTCCTACCAAGAAGCTTTGATTTTGGTAAAACTGAAAGACCACCAAGCTCCTGGTATCCTCCCTGCGTGCTTGTACAGTGAGCGAATGTACTCATGCCTGTGCTCAAAACGCTCCCTAAGAACTCATTCTTCTAATGAATAGGAGCAGCAGAGACTGGAGGGGAAACCTGCAGTCCCAGCAGAAGGAGAGGGAGCTGGTCAACCAGAAGAGAAGTTTGCAGAAAAGCTGCAGCATTACTTGACAGTCTCCTGATGAGGTATGTACCAGAGTGGGAGTTGGGATTTGGATCCAGGTGGATCTCCTTCTTCTACCTCGGGTCGCTGCCTTTTGTGGTATCTGCATATTCACACCTCTCCCCGACAATATCAGAAGAAGAACAAGTCAGAGTCGTGCTGATGCAGACAAGAAGAAGTTCCCTACAGGTAACAACATGCCATTCAGGGAGTTGTAGAATGATGCCCACCTTGCTCCCTTCTGAGTTTTCTGGTATCTTCTCACAGGGCTTTTCCTTGAACTCACACAGCTCTGCCTGCTTTTGCCTCCTAAGCCTGGGCTTCAATAAAGCTGTGTCTTAAAATGCCAGAAGCAAATACGTTTTCACTGAGAATCATAAGCTGTATGGATGAGATTCCCATCCTTGGCTTCTCTTTGCTATTCTGTTGGCTGTTCTCTCTGTTTGGCCATTTCCCATGGGGAAGTTTTAGACAGATACCTTATGTTCTGTCATCGCCAGGGGAACCCACACCGACTTGTCTTCTGAGGATTGTTGTGAACTCTCACAGGCGTTGTATCGCAGTCTCTTGTAGAGAAACAGGGTGTCGATTCCCAGCTTTCATCCTTAGAAAAACAAGGCCGGTTTTCTTTACTAAATCAAAACCCCCAGAAGACTCCATGTTCCCAGGCACACATCTGAGGCGATCCTGCTCCACCATGGTAGGCTCCATCCTGCATATTGCCCGGATGGAAGGTTCCTTCTCAGCCGGAGGCATCAAGATGTCCCGTGGCTTTTTCCGGTTGTCTAAGCAGCAATGTTGCATTATGTCTAAGTATAAACTGGGGTGGCCCATGGCTATTCACCACGAATATTCTGTTTTCGCCCCCATGCTGTTATGCATGGATTCAGTTTGCTATTCCTTTTGTTACAATATCGTCACAGGACTGATGGAGAATGCTTCATTCTTTCTCATAGAGCATATACGTACATTACTCCAATCAAAGTTGACACTTGTTAAGGTTGAAAACATTCAAATTTAAGGGATCAGTGACCGTTGTTCCTTAGGGATTAAACAATGGCTTCCATCGAAAGATCAACGTTGAGCATCAGGCACCATGTGTCTTTGGTGAGGTCAGAGTTTGAGAGCCGACACACAAGGACCCCACTAGGAATGTCCTCTAACTGCCTTCCTTCCTCCACCAGATCAGAAAAACTACAGCATGAACTGGAGCAAGCTTCAGGGCATGACGAGAGCCTCGGGCAGACAGAGATGCTGCAGCAGGCCCACTAAACATCTGAGACAGGCAGGTGACCTACCATTGTATGACATTTCCAGAAACCGTGACATTCTTCGGTGGATTTTCTCTCTTGACTCTGGCCTCCTGGGTGTCGATGGGCCCTGATTCTGTCTTGTCATTGAACGAAAAAAGGCTACTTTGGGATCTCATTGCCTTTCTTTCTTTCTCTCACAGCACCCTTTCAGTAAATTCAGAAGGCCGAAGGAAGACACGAAAACCAGCAAGCCATAGCATTCTCCACTAAAGAACCAAAGCATCCCTCCTTGGTGATTGCTTCATCTTCAAAGCCCTAAGACGCCTGGCTATACTTGTCATGGAAAGCTTTTAACAATCTGTGGCTGCCTTCCTATTGTGTGTCCATAGCTGGCCATGGTGTGAAGTCCAGTGGAACTAAATCTGACTGGAAAAAAAAAATAGCACTTAGCTTAACTTGCTTGTTTAGTTCATTGATTTCAAGTTTGCTTGCTTTGACATTTTGATGTTCTCTGTTTTGCAAAAAAGTTTTTGATTGTTTTGTTCTTGGTTTATGCTTGATATGTTGCTAAGGCTAAATGATTTCTGTATCAAATGCCCTGTTTAAGCCCATGTTGAGTCAAATGACTTTGTTTATGTAAATAAAATAAATATTCAAACTCTTCCTGCTTAAACTAGACTTTTGATCAAGTGCGGTGTCACACTCCTGTAATTGCAAAATTAAACAGATAGAAATGGATCACTGCATCTTCCTGGTGACTTTAGATACATTATTATTTCCCCAACAGACAGAGCTAGAAACAACGGTTGGTGTCTTCGGTGGGCATGGCATAGTCTACTCCCTGGATAGACACTGCTTGATGGAAAAAGATCCATATTCCACACGTGACATCACATATCTGCTACTCCAAAAAAAAAATTGTACTCTCCATACACATATATTCATGACATGATCATTTGCAATGGATTCTTGAGAAATACACCTGTGTCTTTCTAATTCATCTCAGGAAAACAGAACAACCATTATGCGTGTGTATAAAAAAATAATAAATAGTGGAAACCCACATATATCTCCTCCTGAATTCCTTCAAAGAGAGCAACAGTGATAACTGCAAGGTAGAGAACAAAACCCACTATACCATATTGGGACACACGGTATTTTAAGGATCCGTTGACTGGACTTCTTATTTCACACAAATCCTTTTTTTCAGATTCGTTTACTTATATTTATATGTACTGGTAGTTAGCCTGCCCTCTGTGTACCAAAGTATACAGTTTCCAAAACAACACTGCAGGGCAATGGATAAAGGAAAAGAAACGCCCATGACAAAGGCAAGGGAGTTTGTCTTGGGATAGCACACATTCAAGCAGAGTGCCTCTGGGTTCAGGGTCATTCCTCAAAATCCCTTAGGATCAGGTTAAAGCAGTTATGTCACCTCTCACCTAGATGACAGTGCAGGTTAGGCCCAGCACAGAAATGGAGAATTGAGAAGATACTCCTGTCAAAGTAGCTTTTGGAAATGATGGCTGTTGATGCACTAGCTACTCAGTGTTCATAGGAAGTAACTGCAATGCTACCTTCTTCTGATGAGTGGGCGTGTCAGTGCAAAACTAGGAAGTGAGTCGGATGGCTGATGATACTCTACTCTTTTACTATAACAACTCTCAGAAGGTTTGGAAGAAGGCTTCGTTCCAGAGGGAGTGCTTTCTTCTTGTGAAGTACCCCTGGAATCCATGTGACTTCTGAGGGTATGAGTTGAGTCTGAGAGTTAATGTGTGAGGGACGTATTAATGTGTGGGTTCCAGTTTGGTTCCATCAAACAATAGCTGTGGAAAGCTCTACTTTCTGGGGAGGAGTGTGCACATTTCAATAGCTGTCTGTGCCACCGGTCACCTTCTCTTTCTGAAAAGTAAGCCATACCCGTAGCCACACTGGAATCTAACTGAGACTTCATCATTCTGCACTTCTCATTACAACCATGTGACATGGGATTCCTTGACCACCTTTCTTTCCATTTGCTGTACAAGCCTGGGTCTAGCCATGCCTCCCTTCAATTTGGCCCCTCACCATGGCCCTTTTGTGTCTTGAAAGATGTCCCAAATAGATAATCATGGCTTCTTCTCTCTCTCACCTTGTAGAATGTAAAATGCATTTGAGTAAAATTATTAATATTCCATAAGCTGCATTGTTCTTTACTGCATTTGCTGGTATATTTGTGACCATTCCCAATTTTGCTTATATGTGGAGTGCTAGAATGAACATGCATAAGGAGCTCTTTGACAAAGTCAAGTTTCAGATAGGATGCAATGGCATTTGTGGGAGTAGCCAGAGACTCCAGCAGACTGGGCAGAGAGAGGAGCATCGTGCATGGACGTAGCGAATTCTGAGCATAGAACTCTCTACATAGCAGAGATCAGAGAAGAATGATGTCAGATGAAAACAACCAAATGATCTAACGAGTACTGATTGGGCTCCAGAGTGACAGGGAGGGAGAGTAATGAAAGAGATGTCTTGATGGGGACCGTAAGGGATAAGGGGGAAACCTGATGGGAAGGAAGCTCCCAAGAAACCACAGGAAGAGGATAAGCCAGCCTCCTACCAAAGGTGCAGTGTGTCTCTCTATTGACCATCTGTGGTAATCAGATGAGTGCCTACCCTCATTGTCATCAGAGACCCTTCAACCAGTAGCTTATTGAAGCAGATGAAGAGGTGCACAGGCAAGCAGTGGGAAGTGTGCCAGATGTCTTCTTGAACAGGAGCAGGAGGGATTGATTGTATGATCCAGTCGGGAGTGGGTGGTCATGCTCTTGAAAGGATGAATCCACAAAGACAGCTGAACTAAACTCCGGGAGGACCTACCGACGACTTTGGACCGACATCTAGTGAGTGAGCTTGCATAGGACCAGCCTAGGCCCCCTGTCTTGTAGCTTATTCAGTTTGTGGGGCTACGTCCTTGTAGTGGGATAGACCAGGAACAACATAGAGGACTGGCCCTCTCCCTGGCAATTCAGTTGGCTGTGTGCCACCTACTCCCACCGAACAAAACAGTCCAATCCCCATGTGGAATATACTCACTGACTTCCAATAAATCAGGAAAATCTGGTTTTCCTGGAAGGAAGGGGGTGCCACAAGGCGTGCTATGTCCCAGGAAAGAATCATGCACAGGCATAACTTACTTCTGCTGAGTCATGAGGAAAGCTGGTTAGCAGGGAGTCCATTTTCATCCCACTTGACATCAGCAGCCCCTCTCCTCAACATTCCATCGTATCCTGGACACAATAGAATGCTGTGATGTCACCTGTGTTGTGGCAACTCCAACTGCCTTTGGCTTGGCGAGTACTTCAGTGCCTTTAAGGTTCAGAGATGAACATGTTAGCAAGACTGGAATCTCCTTAGGGAGAGAAAACGGACAGGGGAGGAGAGACCCAGAGAGAGTGAAGAAAGCTGACATTCAGCCTCACTTTCAAGGCTCAAAAAATAAATGCTTCAGAAGAAAAAACAGTAAGTTCTGGGCAGGAGATGAGGAGCTCTGTGGAGAAGGTTGCCTTTAGCTGGGATTGGGGTAATGGGGGCACAGGAATTGGGGTCTCTGGGAACAAATTGGACTCCACCTCCTGACACGTCTCTGGGAAGTCCGAGGATTCCAGGCTAGTAATCTGTCTCTCCCAAATGTCAGGAACTGGCAGGGCAGAAGCTCCAAGTCCGGCTGGGAGCGCTTTGGTTTTCAGTCTTACAGGACAGTGTGGCTTGAGGGAGGAGTAGCATCCAAATGAGACCAGAATGAGGGAGGGACTAGTGGCGTGTGCTCAGCATAAGGCAGGGGCGTCCCTGTGCTTGAACGGGCGTGGATAGCTGGAAGTACTGTGAACCTTCTCTGTGTGGCCCCTGAGTTGCCAGTGATGTCCCATTGGGAGTCTGGTGCCCATGGTCTGCACCCAGTATGGCTGCCCCACCTGTAGACGTGTGCTTTGAGTAACAGGTCAAGATGTTTTGGCTTCTCTAACAAACACCTGAGTGCCTGTGGACTACGGTCATTTCCTCCAAGCTTCTCAACCCAGAGACTTGTGAATGCTACGGGTCATCTGAAAGGAGACTATGCAGCTGTGAATAAGCTCGAGGAATAGTCTTTCTTTCTTTCTTCTTGGCTTCTAGTATGTGCTTTGGGGCAGGGGAGAGCAGCTGGCTGAGTCATGCAACTACCTTCAGAGATCAGAGAACTGACATCCCCTGCAGAGGCCACTCAGGTCTGGGTCAAACTCCATTGGTTTGTCACTGAGTCACAGGCACGGGAGCTTTCTTCAACACTTTGAGGGCTCAGAGGGATCTGCAAATCCTCCATGGTTTGAGGAATACGCTGAGGACGTTCTTTCTTTCTTGCCCTTGAAGCATGCGCTGAGGGGACAGAGGAGAGAGCAGCTGGCTGAGACATGCAACTACATTCACAGATGGAGATCTAAGATTCCCTGCAGGGCAGCAGATGCCTGGGGTCAGCAACATTGGTGTGTCATCGAGTGACAGGCACACGACCTTTCACAAACATATTTTTAGGGCTCAGGGTGATCGATGTATCCTCTATGGCTTGTCATAATGCAAGTTGATTTGCGTTCTTCTAACCACAGGGGTTGCTGGAGAGCCTTCACCACCCACAGCCCTCCTCACCAAAAAGGAGCTGAAACGGCAGGTGGACAGTCTGAGCAGCCAGCTAGATCAAGTGTCCATGGAAACAAAAGGAGCTGCGAGAGTGCCTCACCTCCATCACGGAAGGATCTCCTGACACTAAGTATTCATTGTTTCCAATGCCTTGGTGACCATCTCGGTTCCACAATTTCACCCTTAGTTTATTTCACCTAGGACCCCGAGTTTCTGACAATCCACACTTGCACAGAGTACCTTTGCTAGAGCACCATCGGTCCACATGCTTCCAAGAAGGAGAACCTGAAACCCGGCAGGAGTGGGATTGGGAGGCACTATTTTCTGTTTTCCTCCGAGGAAAACCAACCACTCTGGCCCCAGTCAAATAACTCAGAGATTGGGACAGAGCTGCGAGTTCCCCCAGCCTGCATATGGAGAGATGATGCCAAAGTGGCAGCTTCTGTGAGATATCAGCTGCTGTGAGTCTGTGGTGGTTCTCTATTTGTCTGGCAAGACATTGCGTGCTAGCTTCTTCAAGAGGCAAGCAAGATGCCTGTGACACACTTCAATGTACAGATAAAAGGGAACTGATCAACCACTGCACATTTTGTGCCTCTCTCTCTCTCGCTCTCTCTCTCTCTGCTCTCTCTCCCTATCTATCTCTCTCGTGTCTCGGTCTCTCTGTCTCTCCGTCTCACACACACATGCAGAAACACACAGATATGTTGTGTGTATATATCTATGTGTTTGTGCATTTGTGCTTGAGTTTCCTCTAGACCCTGCAAAGCAGGGTTTCTGTGGTTGGGCATGAGGATGTTTCCGTCTCACCGTTCCCAAGTGATACCTGTGATGGCGTTGGGATCGCCAGTGGATCCCCCATTCTTCCGATGTGCTTAGTTCCATGAAGATATCCCCTTGAGGAGTTTATATATCTTCCGTGAGTTCCATTCTCCAAAATGTTGAGTTCCGTGCACAAAAGTGCTCATGGTGTCATTTTGGCCTCCATTCAGAAAGACGGGCAGTGGGACTGAGAATTTCTGATTCGAAGACAGGAGACACATCATCCCAGTTTTTGGTGGGCACAACCCACATAAAGCAGACGACAGGAAATTTCTCAGCGAGGCTGTTTCATCAATCCTAAGGCGAAAGCTCATGCCCCCCTCACCCCCTCTTCACGGGAACATCCTGCCTCTGCTGGCATAGGGTCAGGGCAGCAGTTGCAATGAGCGAAAGATGTCCCAAGTCCATAGTGGGCAGGGTGTGGCAATCCACGTGAATTTGTGTGATTCCTGAAAACTTTGTTCATGGTGGTTTTTGCTTCTAGCTCCATGCCCTACCAACGGCCTACTCCTTTATTAGAAAAGATCAAGATGGAACATAAACAGGCCATGGCAGACCTACAGAGGTTGGAGAAGGAGAATTCGGAAGCTTTCAGAAAATTCCAAGAGCTGGATGAGGGGTCACTCTTCTATTGGTAAGTGCCTATCTTCCAGGGGAACACAGCATTGTGAAATGACCGACTCTACCCAATGTTTTCTCTGCACTGCAATGTCCACGCTTCTGGGTCTCTAGCCTTAGGACTCTTAGCAAGCATCCTTTGCAAAGCATCTTTTTGATCTTGTGCCGCTGACACTCAGTTTTGCTAATTGTGAGAGGAGACTCTTAGCTCCTCCAGGAACAGACTCAGACCCTTAATAGGATGGAGCTCAATGGTTATTAACCTTCCCAATGCTCTGACCATTCCAAGACAATTTGTCGTGTTTAGGTGAGCTCCAACCACAAACTCAATTTTCTTGCAACTTCTTAATTGTAATTTTGTTACTGTTACTAATCATGAGGTAAGTATTTGGTGTGCAGCATATGTGAGTTGTCACCCTTTCGAAGTGTCATGCCATCACCAAAGGAGTCATGACCCATAGTTTGAGGATCACTTCTCTGGCTAGAGGACCAATATGCAACATGACAGTGGTGTCGGGCAGGGTCTCAGGAAGTGGCAAGTTGCCCCCCATGGGTCCTCTACAACCCTTGGGTCTCCTATCCTCCCCTGCGACGGATCTGTCCCTTACCTCCTGATGCTGTCCCATTACCATGGCCAGTGAACGGCACTGAAGGACACAATGTGGTTGGTAGACATGCTTGGATGTCTTGTCTTGTGGGTATATTCAGAAAGGGTGTGATTCCCTTTGGGACTGTCCGTTCTCTACTCTTGGCATCCGGATTGCAGCTGTCGTGGCTGCATTGGCCTCTTGTCTCTGTCTTCTTTACGACCAGTGGGACAGATGGGTTATGGAGGCAGGGGTGGCAGGAGGAGGCTGGAAGGGGCTCACTATACTGAGACTGTTCACAGCGATCTGCAGCAACAACTGCAAAGGAGAAGACACAGCTGCACAAAGTGGTGGACAAGCTGAGGCAAGAGACTAAGAAGGTGCTAGGGGAATGGATCCTGCTGCAGCACTATCTGGGGGAACTGAAAGTCATCTTTGAGGAGGAAGAAGGAGGCATCAGAGACTTCTGGACCCAGGTGCAGCAGGTAGGGACCAGCAGATGTCTGCGGATTAGGCCCTGCACCATTTCCTCCTGTTACCTTAGCCCGTCTACCCATCCGACCTAATGTGCTTTCCCTTATCCCTTTCCTGGCCCTCGCACACACATTCATCCAACTCATTCTCATGACGACATCCAACTGTTCATCAGTGTTTCTGGAGGAGAGTCTCTTGTAAGAATTAACTGGCAAACAAACCCTGCTGCTTTCCTTGAAGCTTCAGGTCAAGCAGGGAGAGGGCCCAACAACGCAAAATACACTTCCAAGTCATTGAGATGGCCGGGATGCTGTGTACTGACTTGAGGGAGACACTTCCCCTATCCCGTGGCTCATTGCCTTTGCAGAGTCCATGTGACGTCACTTGCGAGCAGGGAAATCAGCTGGGAATTAGGAGATCCTACTACAAATGTCAAAGAGTCATTCTCATTGGCCCTGTGTTGGATTCCATGTGGCCTCTCTTCTTAAAATTCTCTGCATCCCAATGTTGTGTATTCACTCAGCTCAACTCTTGCTTCACACTGTCAGGAACCTCAGTGCAAGGTGGCCACCAGCGTTTCCTATGTGTTTTCTTGGCAAGGTCTCCCTACATGCAGCTTACAGTATGGTGCCGATGGGTTGTCCAGGCATGGGGAAGGGGCTTGTGTCAGGCTGCTTGGTTTTATTGGGAGCTCTGAGGCTTTCAGAAAATAAAATCCACACTGCATGCAGCATAGTCTGGACAATCAGAACATATTCTCCTATGCAATTTTAGTCCTGGGATATGGAGTGCAGAGGCATTGGATTCTTCTGAAATATCTGCTGTGTTAATCCAAACTAGTGATCATCTAGCATGTTACCTCCTCATCTTCTTTTGTGCTCAGATTCCATCTAGTGCTTCTATCTCTGGATCTCTCCCGGTCTCTGTTCTTTGGTGCTTTGTTTTGTGTTTTGGAGCTATGGGCGTTGTATATCATACACCAAGCATGTGCGTAATCGCTTGAAGAGATTTCAGGTTTGTCAGTCTGTGCTGTGAAATGGGCATCCTTCCTACCAAGAAGCTTTGATTTTGGTAAAACTGAAAGACCACCAAGCTCCTGGTATCCTCCCTGCGTGCTTGTACAGTGAGCGAAGGTACTCATGCCTGTGCTCAAAACGCTCCTAAGAACTCATTCTTCTAATGAATAGGAGCAGCAGAGACTGGAGGGAAACCTGCAGTCCCAGCAGAAGGAGAGGGAGCTGGTCAACCAGAAGAAGAAGTTTGCAGAAAAGCTGCAGCATTACTTGACAGTCTCCCTGATGAGGTATGTACCAGAGTGGGAGTTGGGATTTGGATCCAGGTGGATCTCCTTCTTCTACCTCGGGTCGCTGCCTTTTGTGGTATCTGCATATTCACACCTCTCCCCGACAATATCAGAAGAACAAGTCAGAGTCGTGCTGATGCAGACAAGAAGAAGTTCCCTACAGGTAACAACATGCTCGACATTCAGGGAGTTGTAGAATGATGCCCACCTTGCTCCCTTCTGAGTTTTCTGGTATCTTCTCACAGGGCTTTTCCTTGAACTCACACAGCTCTGCCTGCTTTTGCCTCCTAAGCCTGGGCTTCAATAAAGCTGTGTCTTAAAATGCCAGAAGCAAATACGTTTCACTGAGAATCATAAGCTGTATGGATGAGATTCCCATCCTTGGCTTCTCTTTGCTATTCTGTTGGCTGTTCTCTCTGTTTGGCCATTTCCCATGGGAAGTTTTAGACAGATACCTTATGTTCTGTCATCGCCAGGGGAACCCACACAGACTTGTCTTCTGAGGGATTGTTGTGAACTCTCACAAGGCGTTGTATCGCAGTCTCTTGTAGAGAAACAGGGTGTCGATTCCCAGCTTTCATCCTTAGAAAAACAAGGCCGGTTTTCTTTACTAAATCCAAAACCCCCAGAAGACTCCATGTTCCCAGGCACACATCTGAGGCGATCCTGCTCCACCATGGTAGGCTCCATCCTGCATATTGCCCGGATGGAAGGTTCCTTCTCAGCAGGAGGCATCAAGATGTCCCGTGGCTTTGTCCGGTTGTCTAAGCAGCAATGTTGTATTGTGTCTACGTATAAACTGGGGTGGCCCATGGCTATTCACCACGAATATTCTGTTTCGCCCCCATGCTGTTGTGCATGGATTCAGTTTGCTATTCCTTTTGTTACAATATCGTCACAGGACTGATGGAGAATGCTTCATTCTTTCTCATAGAGCATATACGTACCATTACTCAATCAAAGTTGACACTTGTTAAAGGTTGAAAACATTCAAATTTAAGGGATCAGTGACCGTTGTTCCTTAGGGATTAAACAATGGCTTCCATCGAAAGATCAACGTTGGAGCATCAGGCACCATGTGTCTTTTGGTGAGGTCCAGAGTTTGAGAGCCGACACACAAGGACCCCACTAGGAATGTCCTCTAACTGCCTTCCTTCCTCCACCAGATCAGAAAAACTACAGCATGAACTGGAGCAAGCTTCAGGGCATGACGAGAGCCTCGGGCAGACAGAGATGCTGCAGCAGGCCCACTAAACATCTGAGACAGGCAGGTGACCTACCATTGTATGACATTTCCAGAAACCGTGACATTCTTCGGGTGGATTTTTCTCTCTTGACTCTCTGGCCTCCTGGGTGTCGATGGGCCCTGATTCTGTCTTGTCATTGAACGAAAAAGGCTACTTTGGGATCTCATTGCCTTTCTTTCTTTCTCTCACAGCACCCTTTCAGTAAATTCAGAAGGCCGAAGGAAGACACAGAAAACCACAAGCCATAGCATTCTCCACTAAAGAACCAAAGCATCCCTCCTTGGTGATTGCTTCATCTTCAAAGCCCTAAGACGCCTGGCTATACTTGTCATGAAAAGCTTTTAACAATCTGTGGCTGCCTTCCTATTGTGTGTCCATAGCTGGCCATGGTGTGAAGTCCGTGGAACTAAATCTGACTGGAAAAAAAATAGCACTTAGCTTAACTTGCTTGTTTAGTTCATTGATTTCAAGTTTGCTTGCTTTGACATTTTGATGTTCTCTGTTTTGCAAAAAAAGTTTTTGATTGTTTTGTTCTTGGTTTATGCTTGATATGTTGCTAAGGCTAAATGATTTCTGTATCAAATGCCCTGTTTAAGCCCATGTTGAGTCAAATGACTTTGTTTATGTAAATAAAATAAATATTCAAACTCTTCCTGCTTAAACTAGACTTTTGATCAAGTGCGGTGTCACACTCCTGTAATTGCAAAATTAAACAGATAGAAATGGATCACTGCATCTTCCTGGTGACTTTAGGGATACATTATTATTTCCCCAACAGACAGAGCTAGAAACGCGGTTGGTGTCTTCGGTGGGCATGGCATGGTCTACTCCCTGGATAGACACTGCTTGATGGAAAAAGATCCATATTCCACACGTGACATCACATATCTGCTACTCCAAAAAAAAAATGTACTCTCCATACACATATATTCATGACATGATCATTTGCAATGGATTCTTGAGAAATACACCTGTGTCTTTCTAATTCATCTCAGAAAACAGAACAACCATTATGCGTGTGTATAAAAAAATAAATAGGGAAACCCACATATATCTCCTCCTGAATTCCTTCAAAGATAGCAACAGTGATAACTGCAAGGTAGAGAACAAAACCCACTATACCATATTGGGACACACGGTATTTTAAGGATCCGTTGACTGGACTTCTTATTTCACACAAATCCTTTTTCAGATTCGTTTACTTATATTTATATGTGCTGGTAGTTAGCCTGCCCTCTGTGTACCAAAGTATACAGTTTCCAAAACAACACTGCAGGGCAATGGATAAAGGAAAAGAAACGCCCATGACAAAGGCAAGGGAGTTTGTCTTGGGATGGCACACATTCAAGCAGAGTGCCTCTGGGTTCAGGGTCATTCCTCAAAATCCCTTAGGATCAGGTTAAAGCAGTTATGTCACCTCTCACCTAGATGACAGTGCAGGTTAGGCCCAGCACAGAAATGGAGAATTGAGAAGATACTCCTGTCAAAGTAGCTTTTGGAAATGATGGCTGTTGATGCACTAGCTACTCAGTGTTCATAGGAAGTAACTGCGATGCTACCTTCTTCTGATGAGTGGGCAGTGTCAGTGCAAAACTAGGAAGTGAGTCGGATGGCTGATGATACTCTACTCTTTTACTATAACAACTCTCAGAAGGTTTGGAAGAAGGCTTGGTCCAGAGGAGTGCTTTCTTCTTGTGAAGTACCCCTGGAATCCATGTGACTTCTGAGGGCATGAGTTGAGTCTGAGAGTTAATGTGTGAGGGAGGTTAATGTGTGGGTTCCAGTTTGGTTCCATCAAACAATAGCTGTGGAAAGCTCTACTTTCTGGGGAGGAGTGTGCACATTTCAATAGCTGTCTGTGCCACCGGTCACCTTCTCTTTCTGAAAAGTAAGCCATACCCGTAGCCACACTGGAATCTAACTGAGACTTCATCATTCTGCACTTCTCATTACAACCGTGTGACATGGGATTCCTTGACCACCTTTCTTTCCATTTGCTGTACAAGCCTGGGTCTATGCCTCCCTTCTATTTGGCCCCTCACCATGGCCCTTTTGTGTCTTGAAAGATGTCCCAAATAGATAATCATGGCTTCTTCTCCTCTCACCTTGTAGAATGTAAAAATGCATTTGAGTAAAATTAGTAATATTCCATAAGCTGCATTGTTCTTTACTGCATTTGCTGGTATATTTGTGACCATTCCCAATTTTTGCTTATATGTGGAGTGCTAGAATGAACATGCATAAGGAGCTCTTTGACAAAGTCAAGTTTCAGATAGGATGCAATGGCATTTGTGGGAGTAGCCAGAGACTCCAGCAGACTGGGCAGAGAGAGGGAGGCATCGTGCATGGACGAGCAATTCTGAGCATAGAACTCTCTACATAGCAGAGATCAGAGAAGAATGATGTCAGATGAAAACAACAAAATGATCTAACGTGTACTGATTGGGCTCCAGATGACAGGGAGGGAGAGTAATGAAAGAGATGTCTTGATGGGGACCGTAAGGGATAGGGGGGAACCTGATGGGAAGGAAGCTCCCAAGAAACCACAGGAAGAGGATAGGCAAGCCTCCTACCAAAGGTGCAGTGTGTCTCTCTATTGCCATCTGTGGTAATCAGATGAGTGCCTACCCTCATTGTCATCAGAGACCCTTCAACCAGTAGCTTAATGAAGCAGATGAAGAGATGCACAGGCAAGCAGTGGGAAGTGTGCCAGATGTCTTCTTGAACAGGAGCAGGAGGGATTGATTGTATGATCCAGTCGGGAGTGGGTGGTCATGCTCTTGAAAGGATGAATCCACAAAGACAGCTGAACTAAACTCCGGAGACCTACCGACGACTTTGGACCGACATCTAGTGAGTGAGCTTGCATAGGACCAGCCTAGGCCCCCTGTCTTGTAGCTTATTCAGTTTGTGGGGCTACGTCCTTGTAGTGGGATAGACCAGGAACAACACAGAGGACTGGCCCTCTCCCTGGCAATTCAGTTGGCTGTGTGCCACCTACTCCACCGAACAAAACAGTCCAATCCCCATGTGGAATATACTCACTGACTTCCAATAAATCAGGAAAATCTGGTTTTCCTGGAAGAAGGGGGTGCCACAAGGCGTGCTTTGTGTCCCAGGAAAGAATCATGCACAGGCATAACTTACTTCTGCTGAGTCATGAGGAAAGCTGGTTAGCAGGGAGTCCATTTTCATCCCACTTGACATCAGCAGCCCCTCTCCTCAACATTCCATCGTATCCTGGACACAATAGAATGCTGTGATGTCACCTGTGTTGTGGCAACTCCAACTGCCTTTGGCTTGGCCAGTACTTCAGTGCCTTTAAGGTTCAGAGATGAACATGTTGGCAAGACTGCGGAATCTCCTTAGGAGAGAAAACGGACAGGGGAGAGAGACCAGAGAGAGAGTGAAGAAAGCTGACATTCAGCCTCACTTTCAAGGCTCAAAAAATAAATGCTTCAGAAGAAAAAACAGTAAGTTCTGGGCAGGAGATGAGGAGCTCTGTGGGGAAGGTTGCCTTTAGCTGGGATTGGGGTAATGGGGGCACAGGAATTGGGGTCTCTGGGAACAAATTGGACTCCACCTCCTGACACGTCTCTGGGAAGTCGAGGATTCCAGGCTAGTAATCTGTCTCTCCCAAATGTCAGGAACTGGCAGGGCAAAAGCTCCAAGTCCGGCTGGGAGCGCTTGGTTTTCAGTCTTACAGGACAGTGTGGCTTGAGGGAGGGGAGTAGCATCCAAATGAGACCAGAATGAGGGGAGGGACTAGTGGCGTGTGCTCCAGCATAAGGCAGGGCATCCCTGTACTTGAGCGGGCGTGGATAACTTGAAGTACTGTGAACCTTCTCTGTGTGCCCTGAGTTGCCAGTGATGTCCCATTGGGAGTCTGGTGCCCATGGTCTGCACCCGTATGGCTGCCCCACCTGTAGACGTGTGCTTTGAGTAACAGGTCAAGATGTTTTGGCTTCTCTAACAAACACCTGAGTGCCTGTGGACTACGGTCATTTCCTCCAAGCTTCTCAACCCAGAGACTTGTGAATGCTACGGGTCATCTGAAAGGAGACTATGCAGCTGTGAATAAGCTCCAGGAATAGTCTTTCTTTCTTTCTTTCTTGGCTTCTAGTATGTGCTTTGGGGCAGGGAGAAAGCAGCTGGCTGAGTCATGCAACTACCTTCAGAGATCAGAGAACTGACATCCCCTGCAGAGGCGCCCTCGGGTCTGGGTCAAACTTCCATTGGTTTGTCACTGAGTCACAGGCACGGGAGCTTTCTTCAACACTTTGGGGCTCAGAGGGATCTGCAAATCCTCCATGGTTTGAGGAATACGCTTTGAGGACGTTCTTTCTTTCTTGCCTTGAAGCATGCGCTGAGGGGACAGAGGAGAGAGCAGCTGGCTGAGACATGCAACTACATTCACAGATGGGAGATCTAAGATTCCCTGCAGGGCAGCAGATGCCTGGGGTCAGCAACATTGGTGTGTCATCGAGTGACAGGCACACGACCTTTCACAAACATATTTTGAGGGCTCAGGGTGATCGATGTATCCTCTATGGCTTGTCATAATGCAAGTTGATTTGCGTTCTTCTAACCACAGGGGTTGCTGGAGAGCCTTCACCACCCACAGCCCTCCTCACCAAAAAGGAGCTGAAACGGCAGGTGGACAGTCTGAGCAGCCAGCTAGATCAAGTGTCCATGGAAACAAAGGAGCTGCGAGAGTGCCTCACCTCCATCACGGAAGGATCTCCTGACACTAAGTATTCATTGTTTCCAATGCCTTGGTGACCATCTCGGTTCCACAATTTCACCCTTATGGTTTATTTCACCTAGGACCCGAGTTTCTGACAATCCACACTTGCACAGAGTACCTTTGCTAGACACCATCGATCCACATGCTTCCAAGAAGGAGAACCTGGAAACCCGGCAGGAGTGGGATTGGGGAGGCACTATTTTTCTGTTTCCTCCGAGGGAAAACCAACCACTCTGGCCCCAGTCAAATAACTCAGAGATTGGGACAGAGCCCTGAGTTCCCAGGCTGCATATGGAGAGATGATGCCAAAGTGGCAGCTTCTGTGAGATATCAGCTGCTGTGAGTCTGTGGTGGTTCTCTATTTGTCTGGCAAGACATTGCGTGCTGGCTTCTTCAAGAGGCAAGCAAGATGCCTGCTGACACACTTCAATGTACAGATAAAGGGAACTGATCAACCACTGCACATTTTGCGCCTCTCTCTCTCTCTCTCTCTCGCTCTCTCTCTCTCTCTCTATCTATCTCTCTGCGTGTCTCGGTCTCTCTGTCTCTCAAGTCTCACACACACATGCAGAAACACACAGACATGTTGTGTGTATATATCTATGTGTTTGTGCATTTGTGCTTGAGTTCCCCTCTAGACCCTGCAAGCAGGGTTTCTGTGGTTGGGCATGAGGATGTTTCCGTCTCACCGTTCCCAAGTGATACCTGTGATGAGCGTTGGGATCGCCAGTGGATCCCCATTCTTCCGATGTGCTCACCTTAGTTCCATGAAGATATCCCCTTGAGGAGTTTATATATCTTCCGTGAGTTCCATTCTCCAAAATGTTGAGTTCCGTGCACAAAAGTGCTCATGGTGTCATTTTGGCCTCCATTCAGAAAGACGGGCAGTGGGACTGAGAATTTCTGATTCGAAGACAGGGAGACACATCATCCCAGTTTTTGGTGGGCACAACCCACATAAAGCAGACGACAGGAAATTTCTCAGCGAGCTGTTTCATCAATCCTAAGGCGAGCTCATGCCCCCCTCACCCCTCTTCACGGGAACATCCTGCCTCTGCTGGCATAGGGTCAGGGCAGCAGTTGCAATGAGCGAAAGATGTCCCAAGTCCATAGTGGGCAGGGTGTGGCAATCCACGTGAATTTGTGTGATTCCTGAAAACTTTGTTCATGGTGGTTTTTTGCTTCTAGCTCCATGCCCTACCAACGGCCTACTCCTTTATTAGAAAAGATCAAGATGGAACATAAACAGGCCATGGCAGACCTACAGAGGTTGGAGAAGGAGAATTCGAAGCTTTCAGAAAATTCCAAGAGCTGGATGAGGGGTCACTCTTCTATTGGTAAGTGCCTATCTTCCAGGGGAACACAGCATTGTGAAATGACCGACTCTACCCAATGTTTTCTCTGCACTGCAATGTCCACGCTTCTGGGTCTCTAGCCTTAGGACTCTTAGCAAGCATCCTTTGCAAGCATCTTTTGATCTTGTGCCGCTGACACTCAGTTTTGCTAATTGTGAGAGAGACTCTTAGCTCCTCCCAGGAACAGACTCAGACCCTTAATAGGATGGAGCTCAATGGTTATTAACCTTCCCAATGCTCTGACCATTCCAAGACAATTTGTCGTGTTTAGGTGAGCTCCAACCACAAACTCAATTTTCTTGCAACTTCTTAATTGTAATTTTGTTACTGTTACGAATCATGAGGTAAGTATTTGGTGTGCAGCATATGTGAGTTGTCACCCCTTTCGAGGTGTCATGCCATCACCAAAGGAGTCATGACCCATAGTTTGAGGATCACTTCTCTGGCTAGAGGACCAATATGCAACATGACAGTGGTGTCGGGCAGGGTCTCAGGAAGTGGCAAGTTGCCCCCATGGGTCCTCTACAACCCTTGGGTCTCCTATCCTCCCTACGAGCGGATCTGTCCCTTACCTCCTGATGCTGTCCCATTACCATGGTCCAGTGAACGGCACTGAAGGACACAATGTGGTTGGTAGACATCCTTGGATGTCTTGTCTTGTGGGTATATTCAGAAAGGGTGTGATTCCCTTTGGGACTCTCCGTTCTCTACTCTTGGCATCCGGATTGCAGCTGTCGTGGCTGCATTGGCCTCTTGTCTCTGTCTTCTTTACGACCAGTGGGACAGATGGGTTATGGAGGCAGGGGTGGCAGGAGGAGGCTGGAAGGGCTCTCTATACTGAGACTGTTCACAGCGATCTGCAGCAACAACTGCACAAGGAGAAGACACAGCTGCACAAAGTGGTGGACAAGCTGAGGCAAGAGACTAAGAAGGTGCTAGGGAATGGATCCTGCTGCAGCACTATCTGGGGGAACTGAAAGTCATCTTTGAGGAGGAAGAAGAAGGCATCAGAGACTTCTGGACCCAGGTGCAGCAGGTAGGGACGAGCAGATGTCTGCGGATTAGGCCCTGCACCATTTCCTCCTGTTACCTTAGCCCGTCTACCCATCCGACCTAATGTGCTTTCCCTTATCCCTTTCCTGGCCCTCGCACACACATTCATCCAACTCATTCTCATGACGACATCCAACTGTTCATCAGTGTTTCTGGAGGAGGGAGTCTCTTGTAAGGAGTAACTGGCAAACAAACCCTGCTGCTTTTTTCTTGAAGCTTCAGGTCCAAGCAGGGAGAGGGCTCAACAACGCAAAATACACTTCCAAGTCATTGAGATGGCCAGGATGCTGTGTACTGACTTGAGGGAGACACTTCCCTATCCCGTGGCTCATTGCCTTTGCAGAGTCCATGTGACGTCACTTGCGAGCAGGGAAATCAGCTGGGAATTAGGAGATCCTACTACAAATGTCAAGGAGTCATTCTCATTGACCCTGTGTTGGATTCCATGTGGCCTCTCTTCTTAAAATTCTCTGCATCCCAATGTTGTCAATTCCTCCGCTCAACTCTTGCTTCACACTGTCAGGGAACCTCAGTGCGAGGTGGCCACCAGCGTTTCCTATGTGTTTTCTTGGCAAGGTCTCCCTACATGCAGCTTACAGTATGGTGCCGATGGGTTGTCCAGGCATGGGGAAGGGGCTTGTGTCAGGCTGCTTGGTTTTATTGGGAGCTCTGAGGCTTTCAGAAAATAAAATCCACACTGTGCAGCATAGTCTGGACAATCAGAACATATTCTCCTATGCAATTTTAGTCCTGGGATATGGAGTGCAGAGGCATTGGATTCTTCTGAAATATCTGCTGTGCTTAATCCAAACTGAAGTGATCATCTAGCATGTTACCTCCTCATCTTCTTTTGTGCTCAGATTCCATCTGTGCGTTTCTATCTCTGGATCTCTCCCGGTCTCTGTTCTTTGGTGCTTTGTTTTGTGTTTGGAGCTATGGGCGTTGTATATCATACACCAAGCATGTGCGTAATCGCTTGAAGAGATTTCAGGTTTGTCAGTCTGTGCTGTGAAATGGGCATCCTTCCTACCAAGAAGCTTTGATTTTGGTAAAACTGAAAGACCACCAAGCTCCTGGTATCCTCCCTGCGTGCTTGTACAGTGAGCGAATGTACTCATGCCTGTGCTCAAAACGCTCCCAAGAACTCATTCTTCTAATGAATAGGAGCAGCAGAGACTGGAGGGAAACCTGCAGTCCCAGCAGAAGGAGAGGGAGCTGGTCAACCAGAAGAAGAAGTTTGCAGAAAAGCTGCAGCATTACTTGACAGTCTCCCTGATGAGGTATGTACCAGAGTGGGAGTTGGGATTTGGATCCAGGTGGATCTCCTTCTTCTACCTCGGGTCACTGCCTTTTGTGGTATCTGCATATTCACACCTCTCCCCGACAATATCAGAAGAAGAACAAGTCAGAGTCGTGCTGATGCAGACAAGAAGAAGTTCCCTACAGGTAACAACATGCTCGACATTCAGGGAGTTGTAGAATGATGCCCACCTTGCTCCCCTTCTGAGTTTTCTGGTATCTTCTCACAGGGCTTTTCCTTGAACTCACACAGCTCTGCCTGCTTTTTGCCTCCTAAGCCTGGGCTTCAATAAAGCTGTGTCTTAAAATGCCAGAAGCAAATACGTTTTCACTGAGAATCATAGAGCTGTATGGATGAGATTCCCATCCTTGGCTTCTCTTTGCTATTCTGTTGGCTGTTCTCTCTGTTTGGCCATTTCCATGGGAAGTTTTAGACAGATACCTTATGTTCTGTCTCGCCAGGGGAACCCACACAGACTTGTCTTCTGAGGGGATTGTTGTGAACTCTCACAAGGCGTTGTATCGCAGTCTCTTGTAGAGAAACAGGGTGTCGATTCCCAGCTTTCATCCTTAGAAAAACAAGGCCGGTTTTCTTTACTAAATCAAAACCCCCCCAGAAGACTCCATGTTCCCAGGCACACATCTGGGCGATCCTGCTCCACCATGGTAGGCTCCATCCTGCATATTGCCCCCGGATGGAAGGTTCCTTCCAGCCGGAGGCATCAAGATGTCCCGTGGCTTTTTCCGGTTGTCTAAGCAGCAATGTTGTATTGTGTCTACGTATAAACTGGGGGTGGCCCATGGCTATTCACCACGAATATTCTGTTTTCGCCCCCATGCTGTTATGCATGGATTCAGTTTGCTATTCCTTTTGTTACAATATCGTCACAGGACTGATGGAGAATGCTTCATTCTTTCTCATAGAGCATATACGTACATTACTCCAATCAAAGTTGACACTTGTTAAAGGTTGAAAACATTCAAATTTAAGGGATCAGTGACCGTTGTTCCTTAGGGGATTAAACAATGGCTTCCATCGAAAGATCAACGTTGAGCATCCAGGCACCATGTGTCTTTTGGTGAGGTCAGAGTTTGAGAGCCGACACACAAGGACCCCACTAGGAATGTCCTCTAACTGCCTTCCTTCCTCCACCAGATCAGAAAAACTACAGCATGAACTGGAGCAAGCTTCAGGGCATGACGAGAGCCTCGGGCAGACAGAGATGCTGCAGCAGGCCCACTAAACATCTGAGACAGGCAGGTGACCTACCATTGTATGACATTTCCAGAAACCGTGACATTCTTCGGGTGGATTTTCTCCTCTTGACTCTGGCCTCCTGGGTGTCGATGGGCCCTGATTCTGTCTTGTCATTGAACGAAAAAGGCTACTTTGGGATCTCATTGCCTTTCTTTCTTTCTCTCACAGCACCCTTTCAGTAAATTCAGAAGGCCGAAGGAAGACACAGAAAACCACAAGCCATAGCATTCTCCACTAAAGAACCAAAGCATCCCTCCTTGGTGGTTGCTTCATCTTCAAAGCCCTAAGACGCCTGGCTATACTTGTCATGAAAAGCTTTTAACAATCTGTGGCTGCCTTCCCTATTGTGTGTCCATAGCTGGCCATGGTGTGAAGTCCGTGGAACTAAATCTGACTGGAAAAAAAAAAATAGCACTTAGCTTAACTTGCTTGTTTAGTTCATTGATTTCAAGTTTGCTTGCTTTGACATTTTGATGTTCTCTGTTTTGCAAAAAAGTTTTTGATTGTTTTGTTCTTGGTTTATGCTTGATATGTTGCTAAGGCTAAATGATTTCTGTATCAAATGCCCTGTTTAAGCCCATGTTGAGTCAAATGACTTTGTTTATGTAAATAAAATAAATATTCAAACTCTTCCTGCTTAAACTAGACTTTTGATCAAGTGCGGTGTCACACTCCTGTAATTGCAAAATTAAACAGATAGAAATGGATCACTGCATCTTCCTGGTGACTTTAGATACATTATTATTTCCCCAACAGACAGAGCTAGAAACGCGGTTGGTGTCTTCGGTGGGCATGGCATGGTCTACTCCCTGGATAGACACTGCTTGATGGAAAAAGATCCATATTCCACACGTGACATCACATATTTGCTACTCCAAAAAAATGTACTCTCCATACACATATATTCATGACATGATCATTTGCAATGGATTCTTGAGAAATACACCTGTGTCTTTCTAATTCATCTCAGGAAAACAGAACAACCATTATGCGTGTGTATAAAAAAATAATAAATAGGGAAACCCACATATATCTCCTCCTGAATTCCTTCCAAGATAGCAACAGTGATAACTGCAAGGTAGAGAACAAAACCCACTATACCATATTGGGACACACGGTATTTTAAGGATCCGTTGACTGGACTTCTTATTTCACACAAATCCCTTTTTTCAGATTCGTTTACTTATATTTATATGTACTGGTAGTTAGCCTGCCCTCTGTGTACCAAAGTATACAGTTTCCAAAAACAACACTGCAGGGCAATGGATAAAGGAAAAGAAACGCCCATGACAAAGGCAAGGGAGTTTGTCTTGGGATGGCACACATTCAAGCAGAGTGCCTCTGGGTTCAGGGTCATTCCTCAAAATCCCTTAGGATCAGGTTAAAGCAGTTATGTCACCTCTCACCTAGATGACAGTGCAGGTTAGGCCCAGCACAGAAATGGAGAATTGAGAAGATACTCCTGTCGAAGTAGCTTTTGGAAATGATGGCTGTTGATGCACTAGCTACTCAGTGTTCATAGGAAGTAACTGCAATGCTACCTTCTTCTGATGAGTGGGCGTGTCAGTGCAAAACTAGGAAGTGAGTCGGATGGCTGATGATACTCTACTCTTTTACTATAACAACTCTCAGAAGGTTTGGAAGAAGGCTTCGTTCCAGAGGAGTGCTTTCTTCTTGTGAAGTACCCCTGGAATCCATGTGACTTCTGAGGGTATGAGTTGAGTCTGAGAGTTAATGTGTGAGGGACGTGTTCATGTGTGGGTTCCAGTTTTGGTTCCATCAAACAATAGCTGTGGAAAGCTCTACTTTCTGGGGAGGAGTGTGCACATTTCAATAGCTGTCTGTGCCACCGGTCACCTTCTCTTTCTGAAAAGTAAGCCATACCCGTAGCCACACTGGAATCTAACTGAGACTTCATCATTCTGCACTTCTCATTACAACCGTGTGACATGGGATTCCTTGACCACCTTTCTTTCCATTTGCTGTACAAGCCTGGGTCTAGCCATGCCTCCCTTCAATTTGGCCCCTCACCATGGCCCTTTTGTGTCTTGAAAGATGTCCCAAATAGATAATCATGGCTTCTTCTCCTCTCACCTTGTAGAATGTAAAATGCATTTGAGTAAAATTATTAATATTCCATAAGCTGCATTGTTCTTTACTGCATTTGCTGGTATATTTGTGACCATTCCCAATTTTTGCTTATATGTGGAGTGCTAGAATGAACATGCATAAGGAGCTCTTTGACAAAGTCAAGTTTCAGATAGGATGCAATGGCATTTGTGGGAGTAGCCAGAGACTCCAGCAGACTGGGTAGAGAGAGGAGGCATCGTGCATGGACGTAGCGAATTCTGAGCATAGAACTCTCTACATAGCAGAGATCAGAGAAGAATGATGTCAGATGAAAACAACCAAATGATCTAACGTGTACTGATTGGGCTCCAGAGTGACAGGGAGGGAGAGTAATGAAAGAGATGTCTTGATGGGGACCGTAAGGGATAGGGGGAAACCTGATGGGAAGGAAGCTCCCAAGAAACCACAGGAAGAGGATAGGCAAGCCTCCTACCAAGGTGCAGTGTGTCTCTCTATTGACCATCTGTGGTAATCAGATGAGTGCCTACCCTCATTGTCATCAGAGACCCTTCAACCAGTAGCTTATTGAAGCAGATGAAGAGATGCACAGGCAAGCAGTGGGAAGTGTGCCAGATGTCTTCTTGAACAGGAGCAGGAGGGATTGATTGTATGATCCAGTCGGGAGTGGGTGGTCATGCTCTTGAAAGGATGAATCCACAAAGACAGCTGAACTAAACTCCGGAGACCTACGCGACTTTGGACCGACATCTAGTGAGTGAGCTTGCATAGGACCAGCCTAGGCCCCCTGTCTTGTAGCTTATTCAGTTTGTGGGGCTACGTCCTTGTAGTGGGATAGACCAGGAACAACACAGAGGACTGGCCCTCTCCCTGGCAATTCAGTTGGCTGTGTGCCACCTACTCCACCGAACAAAACAGTCCAATCCCCATGTGGAATATACTCACTGACTTCCAATAAATCAGGGAAAATCTGGTTTTCCTGGAAGAGGGGTGCCACAAGGCGTGCTTTGTGTCCCAGGGAAAGAATCATGCACAGGCATAACTGACTTCTGCTGAGTCATGAGGAAAGCTGGTTAGCAGGGGAGTCCATTTTCATCCCACTTGGCATCAGCAGCCCCTCTCCTCAACATTCCATCGTATCCTGGACACAATAGAATGCTGTGATGTCACCTGTGTTGTGGCAACTCCAACTGCCTTTGGCTTGGCGAGTACTTCAGTGCCTTTAAGGTTCAGAGATGAACATGTTGGCAAGACTCCGGAATCTCCTTAGGAGAGAAAACGGACAGGGAGAGAGACCAGAGAGAGAGTGAAGAAAGCTGACATTCAGCCTCACTTTCAAGGCTCAAAAAATAAATGCTTCAGAAGAAAAAACAGTAAGTTCTGGGCAGGGAGATGAGGAGCTCTGTGGAGAAGGTTGCCTTTAGCTGGGATTGGGGTAATGGGGGCACAGGAATTGGGGTCTCTGGGAACAAATTGGACTCCACCTCCTGACACGTCTCTGGGAAGTCGAGGATTCCAGGCTAGTAATCTGTCTCTCCCAAATGTCAGGAACTGGCAGGGCAGAAGCTCAAGTCCGACTGGGAGCGCTTGGTTTTCAGTCTTACAGGACAGTGTGGCTTGAGGAGGAAGTAGCATCCAAATGAGACCAGAATGAGGGAGGGACTAGTGGCGTGTGCTCAGCATAAGGCAGGGCATCCCTGTACTTGAACGGGCGTGGATAACTTGAGGTACTGTGAACCTTCTCTGTGTGCCCTGAGTTGCCAGTGATGTCCCATTGGGAGTCTGGTGCCCATGGTCTGCACCCGTATGGCTGCCCCCACCTGTAGACGTGTGCTTTGAGTAACAGGTCAAGATGTTTGGCTTCTCTAACAAACACCTGAGTGCCTGTGGACTACGGTCATTTCCTCCAAGCTTCTCAGCCCAGAGACTTGTGAATGCTACGGGTCATCTGAAAGGAGACTATGCAGCTGTGAATAAGCTCGAGGAATAGTCTTTCTTTCTTTCTTGGCTTCTAGTATGTGCTTTGGGGCAGGGGAGAGCAGCTGGCTGAGTCATGCAACTACCTTCAGAGATCAGAGAACTGACATCCCCTGCAGAGGCCACTCAGGTCTGGGTCAAACTCCATTGGTTTGTCACTGAGTCACAGGCACGGGAGCTTTCTTCAACACTTTGAGGGCTCAGAGGGATCTGCAAATCCTCCAAGGTTTGAGGAATACGCTTGAGGACGTTCTTTCTTTCTTGCCTTGAAGCATGCGCTGAGGGGGACAGAGGAGAGAGCAGCTGGCTGAGACATGCAACTACATTCACAGATGGGAGATCTAAGATTCCCTGCAGGGGCAGCAGATGCCTGGGGTCAGCAACATTGGTGTGTCATCGAGTGACAGGCACACGACCTTTCACAAACATATTTAGGGCTCAGGGTGATCGATGTATCCTCTATGGCTTGTCATAATGCAAGTTGATTTGCGTTCTTCTAACCACAGGGGTTGTGGAGGAGCCTTCACCACCCACAGCCCTCCTCACCAAAGGAGCTGAAACGGCAGGTGGACAGTCTGAGCAGCCAGCTAGGACAAGTGTCCATGGAAACAAAGGAGCTGCGAGAGTGCCTCACCTCCATCACGGAAGGATCTCCTGACACTAAGTATTCATTATTTCCAATGCCTTGGTGACCATCTCGGTTCCACAATTTCACCCTTAGTTTATTTCACCTAGAACCCGAGTTTCTGACAATCCACACTTGCACAGAGTACCTTTGCTGGACACCATCGATCCACATGCTTCCAAGAAGGAGAACCTGAAACCCGGCAGGAGTGGGATTGGGAGGCACTATTTTGCTTTTCCTCCGAAACCAAAACCAGCTCTGGCCCCAGTCAAATAACTCAGGGTGGGACAGAGCTGTGAGTTCCCAGGCTGCATATGGAGAGATGATGCCAAAGTGGCAGCTTCTGTGAGATATCAGCTGCTGTGAGTCTGTGGTGGTTCTCTATTTGTCTGGCAAGACATTGCGTGCTGGCTTCTTCAAGAGGCAAGCAGATGCCTGCTGACACACTTCAATGTACAGATAAAGGGAACTGATCAACCACTGCACATTTTGCGCCTCTCTCTCTCTCGCTCTCTCTCTCTCTCTCTCTCTCTCTACCTCTATCTCTCTGCGTGTCTGGTCTCTCTGTCTCTCCGTCTCACACACACATGCAGAAACACACAGACATGTTGTGTGTATATATCTATGTGTTTGTGCATTTGTGCTTGAGTTCCCCTCTAGACCCTGCAAGCAGGGTTTCTGTGGTTGGGCATGAGGATGTTTCCGTCTCACCGTTCCCAAGTGATACCTGTGATGAGCGTTGGGATCGCCAGTGGATCCCCATTCTTCCGATGTGCTCACCTTAGTTCCAGTGAAGATATCCCCTTGAGGAGTTTATATATCTTCCCGTGAGTTCCATTCTCCAAAATGTTGAGTTCCGTGCACAAAAGGGCTCATGGTGTCATTTGGCCTCCATTCAGAAAGACGGGCAGTGGGACTGAGAATTTCTGATTCGAAGACAGGAGACACATCATCCCAGTTTTGGTGGGCACAACCCACATAAAGCAGACGACAGGAAATTTCTCAGCGAGCTGTTTCATCAATCCTAAGGCGAAAGCTCATGCCCCCCTCACCCCTCTTCACGGGAACATCCTGCCTCTGCTGGCATAGGGTCAGGGCAGCAGTTGCAATGAGCGAAAGATGTCCCAAGTCCATAGTGGGCAGGGTGTGGCAAATCCACGTGAATTTGTGTGATTCTGAAAACTTTGTTCATGGTGGTTTTGCTTCTAGCTCCATGCCCTACCAACGGCCTACTCCTTTATTAGAAAAGATCAAGATGGAACATAAACAGGCCATGGCAGACCTACAGAGGTTGGGAGAAGGGAGAATTCGGAAGCTTTCAGAAAATTCCAAAGAGCTGGATGAGGGGTCACTCTTCTATTGGTAAGTGCCTATCTTCCAGGGAACACAGCATTGTGAAATGACCAAGCTCTACCCAATGTTTTCTCTGCACCTGCAATGTCCACGCTTCTGGGTCTCTAGCCTTAGGACTCTTAGCAAGCATCCTTTGCAAGCATCTTTTGATCTTGTGCCGCTGACACTCAGTTTTGCTAATTGTGAGAGAGACTCTTAGCTCCTCCCAGGAACAGACTCAGACCCTTAATAGGATGGAGCTCAATGGTTATTAACCTTCCCAATGCTCTGACCATTCCAAGACAATTTGTCGTGTTTAGGTGAGCTCAACCACAAACTCAATTTTCTTGCAACTTCTTAATTGTAATTTTGTTACTGTTACGAATCATGAGGTAAGTATTTGGTGTGCACCATATGTGAGTTGTCACCCTTTCGATGTCATGCCATCACCAAGGGAGTCATGACCCATAGTTTGGAGGATCACTTCTCTGGCTAGAGGACCAATATGCAACATGACAGTGGTGTCGGGCAGGGTCTCAGGAAGTGGCAAGTTGCCCCCATGGGTCCTCTACAACCCTTGGGTCTCCTATCCTCCCCTGCGAGCGGATCTGTCCCTTACCTCCTGATGCTGTCCCATTACCATGGCCAGTGAACGGCACTGAAGGACACAATGTGGTTGGTAGACATGCTTGGATGTCTTGTCTTGTGGGTATATTCAGAAAGGGTGTGATTCCCTTTGGGACTGTCCGATGCTCTACTCTTGGCATCCGGATTGCAGCTGTCGTGGCTGCATTGGCCTCTTGTCTCTGTCTTCTTTTACGACCAGTGGGACAGATGGGTTATGGAGGCAGGGGTGGCAGGAGGGAGGCTGGAAGGAGCTCACTATACTGAGACTGTTCTCAGCGATCTGCAGCAACAACTGCACAAAGAGAAGACACAGCTGCACAAAGTGGTGGACAAGCTGAGGCAAGAGACTAAGAAGGTGCAGGGAATGGATCCTGCTGCAGCACTATCTGGGGGAACTGAAAGTCATCTTTGAGGGAGGAAGAAGGGGCATCAGAGACTTCTGGACCCAGGTGCAGCAGGTAGGGACGAGCAGATGTCTGCAGATTAGGCCCTGCACCATTTCCTCCTGTTACCTTAGCCCGTCTACCCATCCGACCTAATGTGCTTTCCCTTATCCCTTTCCTGGCTCCTCTTACACATTCATCCAACTCATTCTCATGGCGACATCCAACTGTTCATCAGTGTTTCTGGAGGAGAGTCTCTTGTAAGAATTAACTGGCAAACAAACCCCTGTTGCTTTTCTTGAAGCTTCAGGTCAAGCAGAGAGAGGGCTCAACAACGCAAAATACACTTCCAAGTCATTGAGATGGCCGGGATGCTGTGTACTGACTTGAGGGAGACACTTCCCTATCCTGTGGCTCATTGCCTTTGCAGAGTGCAAGTGACGTCACTTGCGAGCAGGGAAATCAGCTGGGAATTAGGGAGATCCTACTACAAATGTCAAAGAGTCATTCTCATTGGCCCTGTGTTGGATTCCATGTGGCCTCTCTTCTTAAAATTCTCTGCATCCCAATGTTGTCAATTCACTCCGCTCAACTCTTGCTTCACACTGTCAGGAACCTCAGTGCGAGGGCTGGCCACCAGCTTTCCTATGTGTTTTCCTTGGCAAGGGTCTCCCTACATGCAGCTTACAGTATGGTGCCGATGGGTTGTCCAGGCATGGGGAAGGGGGCTTGTGTCAGGCTGCTTGGTTTTATTGGGAGCTCTGAGGCTTTCAGAAAATAAAATCCACACAGTGCAGCATAGTCTGGACAATCAGAACATATTCTCCTATGCAATTTTAGTCCTGGGATATGGAGTGCAGAGGCATTGGATTCTTCTGAAATATCTGCTGTGCTTAATCCAAACTGAAGTGATCATCTAGCATGTTACCTCCCTCATCTTCTTTTTGTGCTCAGATTCCATCTGTGCGTTTCTATCTCTGGATCTCTCCCGGTCTCTGTTCTTTGGTGCTTTGTTTTGTGTTTGGAGCTATGGGCGTTGTATATCATACACCAAGCATGTGCTGTCATCGCTGAAGAGATTTCAGGTTTGTCAGTCTGTGCTGTGAAATGGGCATCCTTCCTACCAAGAAGCTTTGATTTTGGTAAAACTGAAAGACCACCAAGCTCCTGGTATCCTCCCTGCGTGCTTGTACAGTGAGCGAAGGTACTCATGCCTGTGCTCAAAACGCTCCTAAGAACTCATTCTTCTAATGAATAGGAGCAGCAGAGACTGGAGGGAAACCTGCAGTCCCAGCAGAAGGAGAGGGAGCTGGTCAACCAGAAGAAGAAGTTTGCAGAAAAGCTGCAGCATTACTTGACTGTCTCCCTGATGAGGTATGTACCAGAGTGGGAGTTGGGATTTGGATCCAGGTGGATCTCCTTCTTCTACCTCGGGTCGCTGCCTTTTGTGGTATCTGCATATTCACACCTCTCCCCCGACAATATCAGAAGAAGAACAAGTCAGAGTCGTGCTGATGCAGACAAGAAGAAGTTCCCTACAGGTAACAACATGCTCGACATTCAGGGAGTTGTAGAATGATGCCCACCTTGCTCCCTTCTGAGTTTTCTGGTATCTTCTCACAGGGCTTTTCCTTGAACTCACACAGCTCTGCCTGCTTTCCTCCTAAGCCTGGGCTTCAATAAAGCTGTGTCTTAAAATGCCAGAAGCAAACGTTTTCACTGAGAATCATAAGCTGTATGGATGAGATTCCCATCCTTGGCTTCTCTTTGCTATTCTGTTGGCTGTTCTCTCTGTTTGGCCATTTCCATGGGAAGTTTTAGACAGATACCTTATGTTCTGTCATCGCCAGGGGAACCCACACAGACTTGTCTTCTGAGGGATTGTTGTGAACTCTCACAAGGCGTTGTATCGCAGTTTCTTGTAGAGAAACAGGGTGTCGATTTCCAGCTTTCATCCTTAGAAAAACAAGGCCGTTTTCTTTACTAAATCAAAACCCCCCAGAAGACTCCATGTTCCCAGGCACACATCTGAGGCGATCCTGCTCCACCATGGTAGGCTCCATCCTGCATATTGCCCGGATGGAAGGTTCCTTCTCAGCCGGAGGCATCAAGATGTCCCGTGGCTTTTTCCGGTTGTCTAAGCAGCAATGTTGTATTATGTCTCACGTATAAACTGGGGTGGCCCATGGCTATTCACCACGAATATTCTGTTTTCGCCCCCATGCTGTTATGCATGGATTTGGTTTGCTATTCCTTTTGTTACAATATCGTCACAGGACTGATGGAGAATGCTTCATTCTTTCTCATAGAGCATATACGTACATTACTCCAATCAAAGTTGACACTTGTTAAAGGTTGAAACATTCAAATTTAAGGGATCAGTGACCGTTGTTCCTTAGGGATTAAACAATGGCTTCCATCGAAAGATCAACGTTGAGCATCAGGCACCATGTGTCTTTTGGTGAGGTCAGAGTTTGAGGAGCAGACACACAAGGACCCCACTAGGAATGTCCTCTAACTGCCTTCCTTCCTCCACCAGATCAGAAAAAACTACAGCATGAACTGGAGCAAGCTTCAGGGCATGGCGGCAGCCTCGGGCAGACAGAGATGCTGCAGCAGGCCCACTAAACATCTGAGACAGGCAGGTGACCTACCATTGTATGACATTTCCCAGAAACCGTGACATTCTTCGGGTGGATTTTTCTCTCTTGACTCTGGCCTCCTGGGTGTCGATGGGCCTTGATTCTGTCTTGTCATTGAACGAAAAAAGGCTACTTTTGGGATCTCATTGCCTTTTCTTTCTTTCTCTCACAGCACCCTTTTTCAGTAAATTCAGAAGGCCGAAGGAAGACACCGAAAACCACAAGCCATAGCATTCTCCCACTAAAGACCAAAGCATCCCTCCTTGGTGATTGCTTCATCTTCAAAGCCCTAAGACGCCTGGCTATACTTGTCATGAAAAGCTTTTAACAATCTGTAGCTGCCTTCCTATTGTGTGTCCATAGCTGGCCATGGTGTGAAGTCCGTGGGAACTAAATCTGACTGAAAAAAAAATAGCACTTAGCTTAACTTGCTTGTTTAGTTCATTGATTTCAAGTTTGCTTGCTTTGACATTTTGATGTTCTCTGTTTTGCAAAAAAAGTTTTTGATTGTTTTGTTCTTGGTTTATGCTTGATATGTTGCTAAGGCTAAATGATTTCCTGTATCAAATGCCCTGTTTAAGCCCATGTTGAGTCAAATGACTTTGTTTATGTAAATAAAATAAATATTCAAACTCTTCCTGCTTAAACTAGACTTTTGATCAAGTGCGGTTCAGCACCTCCTGGAATTGCAAAATTAAACAGATAGAAATGGATCACTGCATCTTCCTGGTGACTTTAGATACATTATTATTTCCCCAACAGACAGAGCTAGAAACGCGGTTGGTGTCTTCGGTGGGCATGGCATGGTCTACTTCCCTGGATAGACACTGCTTGATGGAAAAAGATCCATATTCCACACGTGACATCACATATTTGCTACTCCAAAAAAAAAATGTACTCTCCATACACATATATTCATGACATGATCATTTGCAATGGATTCTTGAGAAACCCACCTGTGTCTTTCTAATTCATCTCAGGAAAACAGAACAACCATTATGCGTGTGCATAAAAAAATAAATAAATAGGGGAAACCCACATATATCTCCTCCTGAATTCCTTCAAAGATAGCAACAGTGATAACTGCAAGGTAGAGAACAAAACCCACTATACCATATTGGGACACACGGTATTTTAGGGATCCGTTGACTGGACTTCTTATTTCACACAAATCCTTTTTCAGATTCATTTACTTATATTTATATGTACTGGTAGTTAGCCTGCCCTCTGTGTACCAAAGTATACAGTTTCCAAAACAACACTGCAGGGCAATGGATAAAGGAAAAGAAACGCCCATGACAAAGGCAAGGGAGTTTGTCTTGGGATGGCACACATTCAAGCAGAGTGCCTCTGGGTTCAGGGGTCATTCCCTCAAAATCCCTTAGGATCAGGTTAAAGCAGTTATGTCACCTCTACCTAGATGACAGTGCAGGTTAGGCCCAGCACAGAAATGGAGAATTGAGAGATACTCCTGTCTGGTAGCTTTTGGAAATGATGGTGTTGATGCACTAGCTACTCAGTGTTCATAGGAAGTAACTGCAATGCTACCTTCAGATGAGTGGGCATGTCAGTGCAAAACTAGGAAGTGAGTCGGATGGCTGATGATACTCTACTCTTTTACTATAACAACTCTCAGAAGGTTTGGAAGAAGGCTTCGTTCCAGAGGAGTGCTTTCTTCTTGGAGTACCCCCTGGAATCCATGTGACTTCTGAGGGTATGAGTTGAGTCTGAGGTTAATGTGAGGTGTGTTAAAGTGTGGGTTTGGTTGGTTCCATCAAACAATAGCTGTGGAAAGCTCTTTCTGGGGAGGAGTGTGCACCATTTCATGCTTTGTCTGTGCCACCGGTCACCTTCTCTTTCTGAAAAGTAAGCCATACCCGTAGCCACACTGGAATCTAACTGAGACTTCATCATTCTGCACTTCTCATTACAACCGTGTGACATGGGATTCCTTGACCACCTTTCTTTCCATTTGCTGTACAAGGCTGGGTCTAACCATGCCTCCCTTCAATTTGGCCCCTCACCATGGCCTTTTTGTGTCTTGAAAGTTGTCCCAAATAGATAATCATGGCTTCTTCTCCTCTCACCTTGTAGAATGTAAAATGCATTTGAGTAAAAGTATGATATTCCATAATGCATTGTTCTTTCTGCATTTGCTGGTATATTTGTGATATTCCCAATTTTTGCTTATATGGGAGTGCTAGAATGAACATGCAAAGGAGCTCTTTGACAAGGTCAAGTTTCAGATAGGATGCAATGGCATTTGTGGGAGTAGCCAGAGACTCCAGCAGACTGGGTAGAGAGGGAGTCATCGTGATGGACGTACGAATTCACAGCATAGAACTCTCTAAGCAATCAGGGAAGAATGATGTCAAAAAAACAACCAAATGATCAACGATGTACTGATTGGGCTCCAGAGTGACAGGGAGGAGAGTAATGAAAGAGGTGTCTTGATGGGGACCGTAAGGGTTAGGGGGAAACCTGATGGGAAGGAAGCTCTTAAGAAACCACAGGAAGAGGATAGGCAAGCCTCCTCTACCAAAGGTGCAGTGTGTGTCTCTCTATTGACCATCTGTGGTAATCAGATGAGAGTGCCTACCCTCCATTGTCATCAAGAGACCCTTCAACCAGTAACTTATTGAAGCAGATGAAGAGATGCACAGGCAAGCAGTGGGAAGTGTGCCAGATGTCTTCTAGAACAGGAGCAGGAGAGTTGGTTATGTGATCGAGTCGGGAGTGGGTGGTCATGCTCTTGAAAGGATGAATCCACAAAGACAGCTGAACTAAACTCAGGAGACCTACCGACGACTTTGGACCGACATCTGGTGAGTGAGCTTGCATAGGACCAGCCTAGGCCCCACAATAACATGCCGCTTATTCAGTTTGTGGAGACTCACGTCCTTGTATTAGGATAGACCAGGAACAACATAGAAGACTGGCCTCATCTACCAGCAATTCAGTTGGCTGTGTGCCACCTAACTCCATAGAACAAAACATTCAATCCCCATGTGGAACCCTTCTTACTGACTTCCAATAAATCAGGAAAATCTGGTTTTCCTGGAAGAAGGGTGCCACAAGGCGTGCTTTGTGTCCCAGGGAAAGAATCATGCACAGGAATAACTTACTTCTGCTGAGTCATGAGGAAAGCTGGTTAGCACGAGTCCATTTTCATCCCACTTGACATCAGCAGCCAAAATACCTCAACATTCCTTTGTATCCTGGACACAATAGAATGCTGTGATGTCACCTGTGTTGTGGCAACTCCAACTGCCTTTGGCTTGGCGAGTGCTTCGAGAGCCTTTGGGTTCAGAGATGAACATGTTGGCAAGACTGCGAATCTCTTAGGAGCGAAAACGGACAGGGGAGAGAGACCAGAGAGAGTGAAAGCTGACATTCAGCCTCACTTTCAAGGCTCAAAAAATAAATGCTTCAGAAGAAAAAACAGTAAGTTCTGGGCAGGAGATGAGGAGCTCTGTGGAGAAGGTTGCCCCAGCTGGGATTGGGGTAATGGGGCACAGGAATTGGGGTCTGGGAACAAATTGGACTCCACACCTCCTGACACGTCTCTGGGAAGTCGAGGATTCCAGGCTAGTAATCTGTCTCTCCCAAATGTCAGGAACTGGCTTGGGGGCAAAAGCTCAAGTCTGGCTGGGTGCCCTTTGTTTTCAGTCTTACAGGACAGTGTGGCTTGAGGGAGGAGTAGCATCCAAATGAGACCAGAATGAGGAGGGGACTAGTGGGCGTGTGTGCTCAGCATAAGGCAGGGCATCCCTGTACTTGAACGGGAGTGGATAACTTGATACTGTGAACCTTCTCTGTGTGCCCCTGAGTTGCCAGTGATGT